>NW_028230446.1:2713733-3014426 GCF_043228905.1 Azolla caroliniana
GCAATTCTTTGAACACTAGGACAACCTATAAAATACATGAACTCTCTCTCTCTCACTCTCACTCTCTCTATCTCTCTCTCATATTATTAGTTCCCTCCCTCTATCTTGGCTAAGGAATCCTTATGAACAATCCTTCATGGATTTCCGCAATCATTCAGCATGCTACATGACTATGATTAAAGTTGTTACTACTTTATGCTTCCCAGCTTAATTTTTACATATACCATTTGTTGTGGGCATCATTGAGCATCTACTTAACACATCTTGAATGTATAAACATCTTTGCATATAAATTCAAGTGCAGTAAATAAAACAATTTCAAACTCAAGGGGAATGACTAGTGTGATTTGCAACATGCAATGAAATCATCAATGGTAGAAATCTAGATCAATAGCAAAGATCTATTTCAAATACAGAGTAAAAACGAATACACCTTCATAGAAAATTTAAGGGTAGTTTCCAACGCATCATGCATAGATTATAAGAAAGCAATCTAGACACTTGCTTTAATAGCAAATAAGTTTTCCAGAATCCAAACTAGTGCTAGAGCAAATTAAAGGCCTTTTCTTTCACCCTCGGGTAGATTTTCAGAAAACTATAACTTCTACACCATATCGAACAATACATATTTGAGAAAGTGTGCACGTGTGGAAAGCTCTTACATTCGTTGTTCAAGCTTCTGTCTAGTATACACGTAAGACCTAAGACCAAATTCCTCCTTGTTTTATCTAGGATACAAAATTAAGACCTAATTCTAAACATATCAATTGTCAACTTTATTCCTTTTTTATGTACTTCAAAAGTTAAATTTATGATTAATCCTATACAAACATATTGGCAGCTTCATCATCGAACTTATCTAATATACAAACATAACCGTAAGATCTAATTCTAATGTACGTCGAGAAATACATTCAGTAAAGAAAAAAGGTTACTTGAGTACCTGTAGAAAGGTTGAGGATGGAGCAGTAGGCTTCTTCGAGTTCCGGATCGGATACCGGACCAGGATTTCGATTCCGTCCCGAGCAAAACTTGAGCCTGCGATACGTCTTGTAGAAAGCTCCAATCTCGTCCCTGTTCATCTTCTTCCGCAGCTTCTGCTCTTCCGACAAGGAGGCGGACGGGGAGAGCTCCTCCGTGCGTTGAGAAGAGGGGTGTGCAGCGGTGCTTGCGGCGTCATCGTAATGCTTCCGCTTCTTCAAGGGAGGCTCGATGGCCATGGCTTCTGCTTCCTAAGCCTCTGCTTCCTCTCTGCTTCTGTTTCCTAAGCCTCTGCTTCTGCTTCTGCTTCTGCTTCTGCTTCTCATGAAGTAATGGAAGGAAGAGATGGACAAATCAAACAAAAATCTCTTTGGGGGATCATTAATTCCTCCTTGTGGGCATGACATCATCATCACATGGTCCATACACATATGGAAATACTTGACACACAGGCCTCGAAAACTTGTCCACCCTCCCATGTGTGTCTCTCTGCACGTGCCTGTGTGTGTGTTATATGTCCATTGCAGAACATTGCCCAGTTAGTCGTCTGGCCGCGATTGACCCTATCCCGTGTTTTGCTCACATGCCTGCCTCCGATAGATGCCCTCACTTCGTCCTCCTGCCTGCCTTTGATCGACATCTCGTGGATTAGCACCACGGCTTTGTCCACCCCACTTGCCTGCCTGTCGCGGAATAGACAGCCCCCGAATCAATGGGGGTACAACCTCGCTTTGTCCTCCCATCTGCCCTCCATTCTTGCTGCTTCTCGTTTTACTTCGATCTTTCCTTGTGCTTTACTCACGCCTTCGATTCTCTCATTGTGCTTTGTCAGCCGATTGGGGCCAATGGGTACTACTTTGAGTTCTTGCTAGTTCCATGTTAAATTGACGCAAATTACGATTACATGATCACGTTTTTTACCTTTTTACGTAAACCCTATCCGTTCCCATGCACCAATTTGTTTTCACTCTTTAATTGCAAGGAAATGGTGTACACTCTTTCATTTCATGTGTTAACCTTTTGTACGTCTTTTATGTCTCTCTCCTTTTTTTTGTGACTTCCCTTTGGCCTCCAGTATTTTTTTCTCTCATTATTGTATTGCATGTATGCATGTATTCAATGGAAGTGACATGACATGTATATTGTTAAAATGTGTCACACCAACTACATGCCTATCAACATTATCAATGGCATGTTGTTCTCCTTTTGCTCACAATGTTTGGAAGTGATGATATCCTCAACTAAAGTCAAATTCTTTGCAGCAATACCTTTGTTAACCCGTCAATTTTCAAATGACTAAAAAGCATACTTTCATCATGGGAAAAATGATGGAAACTTGTTAAATCCCCCTCCTTAATGACACCTCTTTTGTAAACCACAAAAAATTGGCATTGAAGAGGCCCTTCATCGTCAACAATAAGAAGTACATGGGCTTCATCTAAGGGCAATGTACTGTCAATCTTATTCCTTGATGCCCAAGTTTGAATGTACCCTGTTTTGCCCTTAGTATTTTATTTTTCAGCAAACCAAATTCCATTCTTTCAAGGATCAAGGACTAGGTATTATTGCATGAAATTTGCAACCAACGACAAAGCTAGTCTTCATTGGACAGATACTAATGTCCAGGATATTGTTCATAGAATCAACCAATAAAAGATAATCGAGGGACACATATTGTTTCAACAAAGTGGTGATGGTTCACAAATGGTGATTCAAGGATGATGCGATTGAATTCCCGAATTTGGTATGTTTTTTGTGACAACCAAGCCTACAGATTCAATGCGTATGTGGTCGTCCGAGCCCATGGATGGGCGATCGTTTACACGTCTCATTTAAATGGGGAGTGACCCTTTGTTTGTACCTAAACGCAAAAGTACAACATTAGACTAGCATGGAACAACCCATTAGGGCACTACCACCTAAAACGTTGTACTATAAGGAACACATCATGCACTTCTCTAAGTTAGGTTTTATTATACAACCAAAATATCTAGATATGTTCTTACCAAATGCACTAAGGGTTATCATTAGATAACTTAGAGTATCATCTCACCAACTTGAGGTCGAGAATGATAGTGTTAATGAAGTCTGTAGAGAGGAAATTGTTGGCATAAAAGGTCGACTCCTTCCACTTTGTATATTAAGTGTGAACACGTCTTTCAGTCAGGGCTTGAGTATATAAGCCCAACCCTAACATTGTAAAGAAATACTCAGAGCGTAAGAGCTTCAAAGTAAGAGAATAAGAACTTCCATTGAAGCTTAGAACGGTGTCCACCTCCTGTCTCTCTCTTCTCGCTTCATATATGTGTTGTTTGTTGTACATATCTTGAAGGTCCTCATACACATTCTTCCACATATTTGTTCATATACTCACATCAAGTGGTATCAAAACGACCTCATTGTTCAGCGGCAATAATAAGCATAAAAGACTGAGAAGGGAAGCTATCCAGCTGAAAGAAAAGACCAAGTCAGCAACATCTACTTCTAGTAAAAGAATAGTGACACAATCCGGCACAAGTGTGGAAATCTGCAAGTTTGATGGTAAGAACTTCACCCTCCAGAAGGAAATGATGCAGGATGTACTCATCATCCGACGACAGGTTGAAGCTATTGGGCACACTACAAAGCCAACTTCAATGGCAGCAAAAGAATGGTGGTCTATGGACGAAATATCCAGATCTACCATTTGAATGCATATGGCCGAAAATGTCTATTTCAGCATGACCAAGGAGACAACAACATTCTCTTTGTGGGAGAAGTTATAGGTTGTGTACGAGAAGAAATCCTCCTCATCAAAGTTGATACTGATTTGACAGTTATTCAACATGAAGATGAGAGAGATAGATCCAACAACCTCCCACATCAACACCTTCAACCGGATGTTATCTGAACTCTCCTCCCAAGGGATTAACTTCAAATAAGAAGTCAAAGCCCTTCCCCTCATTTCGAGCTTGCCGGCGAGTTGGGAGGTATTCTGCACAACCTTTGTCAATAGTTGTCTGAATCTAAATATAGATGAAACGATCGGACAAGTCCTCACTGAGGACATTAGGCGAAAATCGATGGGACTCACCATCGACGAGTCAGCAGAAGCCCACCACTCAACCAAGTAGAGCGATCCAGCCGATCGATAGAACAAGTCGAAAGAACTGGTTGGAGCACTAGTCAACAGAGGAAGAGGGGAGACCGACATCGGTCGAAGTCGAGGAATAGTCGATCAAGTGACTTCTACAGTCATTGCAGAAAATTTGGTCACAATATTCCTGATTGCTGGTTGATCAAGAGGAAGGAGAGCGGTTCGCGATTTGAGCAGAACTCATGACGATCTGACTCGAACCGTTCTCTAGAAGACAACCAAATCAACGTTGTCGAATCACGACTAGGAGACATTCTCTTTCTAGAGGACTCGATGATCGGAGAAGTCTTATACAATGCGCAAGACGCACAAATGTGGGTACTGGACTCAGGTGCCACATTTCACGTGACCCTGAATATCGAATAATTTTCGAACTATTCGGCCGACTCCAACGACACTGTTAGACTAGGCAACGAGCAGGAGTGCGCAATCGTTGGGAGCGGAGATGCGCCAAATGGCAATACTATCACCCTACACCAAGTTCGCACGTACCCATGCTGAAAAGGAGTATGGTCTCCATCAGCATGTTGGTCAAAGCCAGTACAGAACGACTCTCAATGAGTCGACATGGATGATCACCTGAGGAAATCTAAAAATCAGGAATGGATACAAGTACAATAACTTATACCCATTGATGGCGATCAGTTCAGAAGGGGCATTGAACATAACCGACTTACGAGACTCGAAATTATGGCATGGCCAACTCGACCATATGTCTCAAGCCGAACTAGACCGGTTGATGGTGATCAGCTACATCCCAAAGCTCCTTTTGTGAGCATTGTCGTTAAGGGAAACAGACCCGAAGTCCGCACTCTCTCCACTATGAGACAATATGGCAACCCCTATAACTGGTCCACACATATATATGTGGACCGATGGTCGAAAGGTCACTAGAGGCTCTTAGTACTTCATCACATTCGTAGATGACTGTACACGGAAGGTCTAGGCCTACTCGATTAGGTCGAAAGATGAAGCGCTCGAGGTCTTCTCTTGGTGGTTAGCCGAAGTGGAGAACCAATCAGGACACTGAGTGAAAACACTCTAGTCCGACAACGGAGATAAATATACCTCCCGAGCCTTCAAAAAATGCCTTCGTGACAAAGGGATTCGACATCAAAAGACTGTTCCTTATACCCCCATGTGAAATGGAGTGGTAGAACGGATCAACCAGACGATCTAGGAGAGGGTGACGACAATGCTCTAACACTCTAGACTAACGTTGGAATTCTAGGCCGAGGCACTGCAGACGACCGTCTACTTGATAAATTTATTACCGTTGAAAGCAGTGCGGCTCGAAGTGCCACAAGCGCTATGGTCAGCCAAAACACCGACTTAACAGGCTTCAAACATTCGGATGTGAAGCATATGCATTCATCCCCAAGGAGAAGAGGACCAAGTTGGCGACCCATGCAACAAAATGCATATTTCTCGGTTACGGAACCAATGGGGAGTTCAACTATAGGTTGTGGGACCTAGAGAACAGGAAATTGATAAGGAGTATTGACGTCGCCTTCAATGAAGACTCGATTCTCTCTGTGCAGAACTAGCAGAAAATAGTCAACAAAAAGGTTTCCTTCAAAATCGACAGAGATGTCGTAGAAGGACCAACCCACTGAGCCGAACAGGCGATTCGACAAATATTCGAAGAAAGCCAAGCTAGCAACTACTTTGCTAAATCCGAATCGGCAAAAGGTCCACTAGTCGAAATAGATTTGACTAAGAGATTGACAAGAGGTGAAAGAGACAGAGTCGAAACGACCAAATCACCCAAATAGGCCAAGGCACCAAAAGGTCACATAGAACCAACCAAGGCACCAACCAATTCGTCAATCAATCCCGAAGAAGGGGAGGATGACTCGACATCGCCGAAATCCTATTGTAGGGGCGAGTCATCCAATAGGACTCCTGAAGATGGTTCAAGTAATACCGATTGGCCAAGTGAGCCGATTGAAGAAATTGAATCAACAAAATCGGCACCCAGGAGATCTGGACGAGTTTGAAGGCCGACAAAGTTCTATCAACTGGGCCTCGACTTTGCAACTACACAGGTGTAGGCGAACCAAGCTATAGTCGCGCCAGACGTTGACAAGCCATGAAATCCGAGGTGGACTCTATTCATCAGAATCAAACATGGGAGGTGGTTAAACTACCAATTGGACGGAAGTTGTTGCCCTGCAAATGGGTCTTCAAATACAAATATGTATCTTACTCAGAGAAACCCAAATACAAAGCTCGGCTCGTCGCAAAGGATTCCAAACAAGAACATGGGGTTGACTACAACAAGATATTCTCACCAGTAATCAAGATGACCACCCTTCAGCTCCTACTTGGAGCCATGGCGACTGAAGACCTAGAACTCGAGTAGTTGGACGTCAAGACGACAATCCTACATGGAGATCTGGAAGAAGACATCTACATGTCTCAACTAGAAGGCTTGACGGCGATAGGGGAGGAAGGTCACCTCGTATGTTGACTAAAGAAAAGCCTTTATGGCTTAAAACAAGCGCCAAGGATGTGGTACCAAAAGTTCAACTCCTACATCCGGCAGCTTGGCTACCACCGGTCTGACTCCGACCCATGCATGTATATTCAGCAACTAGCCGACGAATCCTATAGAAGACATTAATATATCTTTCTTTCTTCTGTTTCTTTTCTATGTTTGTAATTAGCTTTACCCTAAAGGTAAATTATTATACTACTAACAGTACGTCTTGGGTTCGAAACCGAAATTTCTCACCTCTATTACTTCACACATCTCTCTCTCTCTCTCTCTCTCTCTCTCTCTGCGAGCACAAAGAAACCGTTAACCAACTCTTCTTGCTTCTTCGCCATCGCTGCTTTTTCTCTGTCTCTCTGTCTCTCCTGCACACAGACGTATGCTCCTCGCCACGGATCCTCCTGCCGTCGCGAATTTCGGACTTGCTCCATCCATGCTCTCCAGTCTCCATCTCTCTTACCCCCTCCCTTCATCGCCAGAATCGCCATCGCCATCGCCATCACCTTCATCTTCACCTTCGTCTTCAGCATCGTCCTCATCCTTCTGATTCTCCGCCGCTACATCATTATACCACGTCCTATCATTCTCTGCCACGATGCACCGTCTGCGTGTACCAGTGAGCAGCACGCTGTAAGGTAAAGCTCTAACCTCCCGTTTCATGTACGTTTCCGTTTCTCCTTCCCGTTTCATTGCATACTTTGTCCTTCAAGTCTCAGCGATTTGGTTCAAATTGACGCTGACATAGGATTTTGTGCAGAATCTGTAATTAAAGAACGCATAATATTCCTTATGTTGTCTTAATAACTTCCGCTACTATGCCACCTCTTCTCTGTCAATTCTACAAGAGACATGGTATGTTTCTCTTTTTTCCTGTATTTTTTGCATCTAAAATGAGATATTTGGTGCGAGCTTTTATCTGATCATTTATGCGCAGGAAACGTAAAATAACAATATACTGTAAATGGACGCAGCCGTATGTTTTCCCATTCATTTTCTTAAAGTTTCCAAATACATTTGCTGGTGGAGCGATTTCATACCAAATGTTTTCTAGAGCCTGTTTCGGAAACGTAAAGAGAAACGGTATCAAAGTGGATGCAGCGTGTTTCCTCATTTACTTGATAATTCTTTCACGTTTTTTGCACACCTTGGCATCCCAGGTCAAAAGTTTGATGTAGAAAGTTCATGCGTGATTCTGTGCAGGGATTGTACTAAAAGAATGTAAATAGAAGAGATTCTGCCTCAAGGGGAAACGAGAGGAAATCTATTTTGTAAGCACATCAAGGATGTTGAGCGATAGACATTAAAATTGGAATCTTTCATCTTTAAAGTACTTCAGAAAAGAATTGGTTCAAAGATCATCCGTGCAAAGAAATACTGTTTGGTCAATAGACATTTGTTTGATTTTCATCAACAATTCTTTTACCATGTGCATAAATTGGAATCCCAGATTAGGCATTTGATACAAAATTTGAAAGAATGTAACTAGATAGATTGTAGATTTTGCTTAAAGAGAAGGAGAGAGTAATTACATTTTGATCATGCTGTTTTAACTTATACTACATCCAATATCTGCATGCTTTACCATCCACGAGTATTAGAGTGTGTTGTAGAATGCTTATTGTCTCCTGATTTTTTGCAGAAACCACAAAGGGATGCATGAAATGGAGAAGATGTTTCAACAGGAAGAGAAAGAGAGATCATTATCATGTGAGCAAGTAGTTGAAGAGAAACAAGAGGCAATGGTGATGAAAAATAGGTTTCTCAAGCATACTATTGAAAATCCACAGCTCAATCAGTATTGGTATTCTGCTCATACTATCTCTGTCCTTGTTAAGGTACGTTTTCTCCTCTTAACAAGCAAAACAAACAACGTTCGTTTGTGTTAATATTCTGTTTTAGACGTTTCATGCTTGGTCTCTCAGGATTGATCGTTTCCAAAAATGTATATTGGCATATTTATGGTAATGATACACACATGTATGTATGCATGTGTGTGTGTGTGTATGTCAGTGTCAAGTGTTAGTTTCAGTGTAAATAAGAGAGGACTTGTGCATGTCTATCTATATAGTAAATAAGAGAAAACTTATGCATGTCTATCTATATATAGGATTCTTATTATTGTGAAAAGTGCTACGTTGTTGAATTATTCAATAACAGCTTAGAACTAGATTACAACTTTAATTATATGTACTTAATACACACTTATACATAATGAATTTCCAGAACTTATATTATGATCAATTTCAGATAGCAAACATGTCCAATCATGCTGGCATAACAAAGTTGAGATGTCACATTACCACAAAGTTGCTCCGTAGTTCATGACAAAGTCACTTACAGAATGCCCATTCAATTATTATTGTAGTTTCTACTTTTCCAGATCCTACTTTCTTATAAATTTAATGACCCTTGATGAGCAGACACGCCTCTGTAATCGGATTCATGCTACTCCTAGTATATCAACACTATTAGTGAATAATACTAATTCTCTAACTAATAATACATTTGCATGCCTCTGTGATAATTCACAGCCTCATAGTCCTCCAGTCTAAATGCTAACAACATCATAATAATTGAGAACAGTTAGCTGAATGTCCAACTAGGTAGATTCTTGCAATGATCATCGAAGTAGATTGCGATCTCTAGCCAATTGACCACAAGCCGCATTGTTTGTGCAACTTGCATCAAATCCCTCGTGCACTTTTTGACCCCTCTTGATTTTTTTGCTATAGTATCAAACATTTCCCTCTATATGTGCCTGATTTTGGTTGTGTTCGTATTATGTTGGATCCTCCATTTGATGTTCCTTCACGAACTTCCAATCATCATAAATGTAAAGCAGACTCATGGTGTCGCTACTTTTTCCCTTTTGTGACATTTCTCCAAGGTTAAGAAATGTTTTTCCTGATCCGACTTTTTGGTTGTGATTGCGTTGAGCTTTTCAACTTAGATCTTCCTCCTTCTGAGCACTCCTTTGAGTGGTCCTATATCGTCCTCTTGCTCCTGAGCTATAGTATCAAACATTTCCCTCTATATGTGCCTGATTTTGGTTGTACACCATTGTTCGTATTACATTGGATCCTCCATTTGATGTTCCATCACGAACTTCCAGTCATCATAAATGTAAAGCAGACTCATGGTGTCACTACTTTTTCCCTTTTGAGACATTTCTCCAAGGTTAAGAAATGTTTTTCCTGATCTGACTTTTTGGTTGTGATTGCGTTGAGCTTTTCAACTTAGATCTTCCTCCTTCTGAGCACTCCTTTGAGTGGTCCTATATCGTCGTCTTGCTCCTGAGCTAATGAGGTTTTTGTTTCCCCTCACTACCCTTTCCATTTGGGTTGTTTCCACCACAGCCAGAACCTGATTACTGATCCAGCGGATCATATAGAATGTCTCCTTACATTTTTATTAAACTCCATTGCCAAATTGAGTGTTGATGTGGTCTCAGTTGATACGATGCTTCTTTAAGGTGACTCTTTTGTGATTCTTTTACACACACCTTTCTCCAGTCTTCTAGTTCTTTTATTGCCGTTCCTGCTTGCGCTGAGGATGTTGTTCCCCCTCACTCTACCAAATTTGTTTGGGTCTTTTCCACCACAGAGAGCGCCTGGCCATCAATTTGGTGGATAATATTGAATGTAGTCCTTCATACATTCACTTTAAGTCCAGCTTTACCAGTGTAATTGTTGGCAAGGTCTTTCAATTCTATGCTTCTTTAAGCTGACTCTTCTTAAATTCCTTTACTCCCACATTCGTGCTCCCTTTTCTTGTTCTCCATTGTCACCCCTTCTCATACCACTCTCTTGTGCCTGACCAGTTCCTGCAAATCTTGTCTGGGATGGGAGGAAATATTCCTGAATGCCGCTAAAGTGGCTGCAGGTTATGTTTCCACAAGCCAATAGGTGAGGCCAGTCCAGAAAGAAGTTCCCAATCTCTGGAACCAATTATGAAAGCGAATTCCAATGCAGCTCAGATTCCCGTGATCAGGGAACATAAAGAAAATTCAATGAAGCATCCTGAGAAGCGACTAACAAATGTGGAGAAGACTGTGGTTCATGCAGAAGGTGTGTTCTAAGTGAAGTAGATTGGGCCTGCCCTGCAAAGACAAAATGGAAAGATCTGGAATGACAATGGAATGAGAAGATGTGTGAGGTGTAAAGGCCCGTAGTTCACAAATTAGGTAATTATTCGTATATGTGAACACATTGTTCACCTGGACAGGACACCTCCTTTTGTAATGTGAACACACCTCTTTCTTTGTAGGGTTAACTAATATAATAGCCTTTTTTCTTGTGTACCAATCAAGGCGGTTGGGTACACCCAAAAATTTGTGTCTCTACTCTCTGTTTGCTGAACATCATCCCTCAATAACTGCTCCCTCAAACATCCCTCTTTACCATTAAGATGTGCGGAAGGACTGGAGACCACCATAATACCATAATTAGTGGAGATAAAGGCAATAAGATCATCCTCAAGAAAGGAACAATCAGTTAGAGTAAAGGGCTCACCGAGAAGACAATGAACCAAAGCTGATAGTATTCAGGGATACATATATATCCAAGGATAACGCTGTACCTCAAATAGAGGCAATTATAAAACTTCCGACAAATGAAGTCAAGAGGTCAGGTAGGACAAGACTTGGCCACGATGTACTCCACAAATTGGTAGAAGCAGTCATAAAGGAAATTACTAGTTAACTTCAAAAAAACATGTGAAACTGCTGGCATCCTTTCATGAGACCCTTTAGACTCATCCACGGCGTCCAGTCAAGAGAAACTTGTGATAATCCATAATATTTATATTATATCTTAACACCCCCGTAATATAAATTTTCTGGATCTTCTTTTCATCAATACAATTTGAGCTTTGTGTAGTGTTGCTAATATTTTTATTATCACTCTAGTTGTTTAAGAAAGTCCGCCCATGTTATAGTTGTTCAAATATAGTGTAGGTCGAGTTCTTTCATTTCGATAAGATCTCTTTGAAGTGGTTCTTAGGCTTTAGATGTTTATTTTGATAGTTAGCTTGAGATTTACGATAAAATTAATACAAGATTGATTGTCACAACATATTTTTATATGCAACAACTTTATTACATAAAGTTCTTATGGAATACTATAATTAAGCCATAAACTTTCTTTTGCCGCTAGTGCATGGTTACATACACTGTATTGGTGGATGATACCACCCATGTAGTTTGGTTCTTTGTTCTCCATGATACGGTGCCATAGGTGATCATGCTAACCATTTCAAAAGTAGAATGGGTCGAGTCGATGTCTCCCCCCCAAATCGGAATGCATCCCTCCATGAAGAGGTGAGGTGAGACATCCCGTCAAGTTGTTACCGTACGAGATGTACGGAGATTATAAGTATTATGAGGGTGAAAGACTATAGTGTTGTGTGAATGTGTTATGTGCACGAGAACGAGTATGAGTGTAAGTGCGAGTATATGCGTATGTAAACACATGCACATGTGTGTGCATGTGGACAGATAGGAAAGGGTGTGAGTGAATGATATGTGTGGATGGCTTGAGGGGGCATGCACCCCTATGTATCTAACCCTCATTGTACTATTTAACCCCCTTATGGGGCATGAAATGAATATGAAGAAACCATCTCTCAATTTCTCTCTCTCTTTGACGTCTATTTCATCATTCTTGGTGTGTATGTGGAGGATCTTCCAGTAGCCTCAAATAGCATTGAAGCACTCTACTCGACAACTATAACAAGCATTTCAGGTGAAAGATTAGGCCTGATGGAGTATTGCCTTGGCATGAAAGTAGCTCACAACTATTCAAGGAAAATTTTAGAATTTCTCAAAAGAAGCTAATTGAGAAATATTTCAAAAATATGAAATGCAGGAGCGCAACGTGATTTTGACACCAATATTCATGGTTCCATGTTTAAGTTATCAATTAATGGTAGTCCTATGTCACAAGAAGAAGTCAAATTCATGAAGACCATCCCTTCTAAAAAATACAAAGTTTTTGCTATAAGTTGCACAAGGTCCCAATGCATCATTTAGTGTTTGGCTACCCTCTCTAGGTTTAGGCAAAACCTCAACACATTGGGTAACTCTCAAGAGAGTGATGAGGTACATTAAGTACACAAAAGTAATGGTAATCACCTCTCCAATCTTGGAAGTTGTCCCCATGTGAAGGATGACTCACCTCATCAAGGATGGATGAGTTCTGATTTGGAGGGTAGATGTGGGTTTGTGTTGTTCTACTTCTAGTATGGTTTCCAGGTTCGCGGATGGTGCCATATCATGGAGACTGAAGAAGCAAACTATAATGACATTAACATCCATTGAAGTGGAGCATGTTCCTGTGGCACTAGTATTGAAAGAATATTATTGCTTAAATGTTTTCTAAGGAACTTAATGTAATAAAATTTGCTGCATATAAAAATGTATTGTGATAATCAATCTTGTATTCAAATGGCCATAAATCCTAAGCTCACCAATCAAAATAAACACATTAGGCCAAGCACCACTTTATACGAGATTTCTTGAAATGAAAGAGCTCAAGCTTCACTTTACTTCAACAACTACAATGTGGGCTGGCTTTCTTACACACAAAAAATGTTAGTAGCTCAGATTTATATCTACAACGAAGAGAAAACCCAGAATATCAATATAATTGGGAAGGTGTTAAGATATAATATAAATATTAACATCTATATTAGTAAAGAAAGGAAATATGTGTTGTTATTAGTAAAGACATTTTGTTTTCACTTTTTTTGTGCACATTTTTAGTCATCGTTACAAGTCAACATTGTAACCATTGAATAACATCATCTATACAACACACTATTTACACGATCCTACACGTGCCTAGGAGTGACATTCACAAGGCCTTGGTTCTCCTAATGGGAGGCTGCTTGTGCTCGACTTTGTTCACATATGTAGTTCCAAGAGAAACTATATTGTGGTTATTTGGTACACGTGTCACATCAACTCTTCTCTATGGAGTAGAAATTTGGGGACTAGAGCTAAGTCTTGACAAGGCAAAAAACTGCAAAGAGTCTTAATGATTGCTCTCATGATAAGGAGCAGGCATCGGTGCTTTGGATATAATCTGAGTAGAGATGGGAGCAGCTCCAATAATCATCGAGGCATTATTTTGATTAGTGACCAACATCCGATGACTTTACGGGTTCCCTAAATAGAAGGTACTCAAGGTTGGCATGCATGTCATCGAAACAACTTGTTGAACATTGAGATTGTTTTGTTGAAATGCAACAATGGTACAAATCACATGGCAAAAGCATACATGCACTACCCCATTCTAATATAGCTTGGATTGTCCCTATCTAAACATGACCAAAGTGGAAGAAGTAGAGTGATTTGAATTGATATTCTTTTCAACTTGGAAAACAAAATAGCATGGATCAGCCCTAAAACATCTCTTGGTTGGAAGATGGCCCACTATAAGACAATTTTTCTCCAGCCCTCTTATATGGACATGCATTCTGTAGTGCGATAAGCCAGCTGCCAACTTCTTCACATCAGTTAGAGTTTGACATAGGCAAATATGCATGCATAATACCTATAGAGGAAAGAATTTGATGATTGTGTCATCAAGGAGTGGAATCTAAATAACACAATGGTTGTCATTGTACTATTTTTTATGAAATAAGTGTGAGATTCCATCGCCCTTTAAGCAAAGCTTGGACCCACCACACAAGGTAATGGAATATGAAGACCAACAGTGCCTAGGGCTTTTCTTGCTAGAACTTAAGAGACACATTTGGGCAGTAGCAAGTTGTCATGAATGTAGGCCCTGAACTTGTGAACCACAATCTCACTACCCTTGTCATTGATAGATAAAGGCCATTATCTCCTGCCGTCATAGGTGCTTCCCTTGCTTCAGAGATCTCTACATTCTTGATCGACCAATGCTAGAGATCTTTCAAAGACAAAAATTACAATATATCTGACTCGAGAATCTTACATGTATAGACAACAAGATTCTTTAGTCATGTCTTATTCTATTTCTATTAATTATTTTCCGTAGTCATATTTATTTAGGTTTGTTGTTCTCAAAGTGTAGACAACATTTTAAGATGTTATATCTTATTTGGTCTCATAGGCCATTCTGGCCTCTTAAAAGATGTTACTATATCCTTCTTTCTTTCTCTCTCTGTCTCTCCGTATCTCTTTCTATTTTCTCTATTTATCATTTATCATTTTACTATTATTGCTCTTCCCCTTACAAATTGAAGAAAGTCAATCCTCATGGGAATGGAACCCAATCATCCCCAGATGATGCTCTGTCATCCATAGATGAACCGACCATCTTTGATGAAGCAGGAGAAGGCAACCTCCAAGGAAAAAGTGACCATAATAATGGAAAATTAGCTACAATATTGGGCCCCGCACAAGCTGAAGCTGAATATATCATCAACATATAGTTTAGCATATCAATTTTCTGATAATAAAGTATATTATGGAGAAGGAGACTTTGAAACAACACCTGTTGTTCAATGATATGCTATGCATGCGTATGTATCCTGTGTGTCTTGTGACATCTCAATGTTATCAAAGCATGGTTGGAGATGCTGTTTTTAATCCAAATTTGATCGTCTTATAAGTTGTAAGAATTCGTTATATCTGTGTAAATGGGTGGTATTGAGTAAATGTAACAATGTCTAATTGTAACTTTTTAAGTAATCCGATGGAATATCACAGAAGCAATCAATCAACCAATGATTCCATAACAGAAGTACATTTAAGGGATTCTCTTAGTCCAAAAAAGTATAGATATTGAGTCTATAAATAAGTTTCCTATGCTGCTCGATGCACCTTATTTGCCACTCTAGTAGATATTGCTTCATCGTCCACTGCTACTATGGCAGAATGCTTTACACACCCTTTCATGCCATTGTGTGTGCGGCCAAGCTCCCTTTATGGCAGAATTGCCTCAGATTTGGGCCGCTGCCATAGCAGTAGTCTGCTTCAATTTTAGCTGCTTTCCGTTAGGATTCATATGCTGACAATAGTATAATTACAAGTTGGCCCTATAGGATTCATATGCATGGTGTCTAATAAGAACAATGCTTATGGCTAAGAGCCAGGGTTAGGTGTTGCCAACTTTGATGGTGTTATGCAATGTTGAGTACTCTACGATCGGGAAGCATCTTCGGATGAACTGTAAGTATTTAGGAAAACTATATATATGATACCTATATTGTGATTACTAGTACTAAGTGTGATCCCAACATATTTATTGAAATATCTAGAAGCAGACGGATTAAGATTTTGATAAGACGAGGAACGGTGTGGACAAACAAGCACGCATAATGCACACCTTCCTCTCTAGCCCTTCAACTTGGAGAAATAGTTATCCATACAGCAATTCTATAATCCATGCAATTCATGGACAATGGCCTCCAAGAATGTGGATCAGAGATGCAAAAATGGTAGATTTTTGCAGAATGGCTTGACGAGTTTCATAATTTCAGTTTCTACCTGACTTTGTGGAAAATATTTGTTGGCATATCCCTTGTGTACTAGTTTCGATGATCATTCCTATGAGAACTAAAATCTTTCTGATTTCTCATTGATAGAAATTGAAACTTATTTTTAAATCTTTGACAAAATGTTTTATGCCATGTTGTAACCTAAGGAAATAGAAGAGGTTGCAAGCAAAGTTGCCTTCCTCTCAACACCAAGCTTATACTTCTCTCTCTACAATGCACATCTGAAAGAACAAAGCTTTGTATTTGATGTAAGCTATGTTACTCTCTGATTCAAATACTTCTCAAACATCTAAGTAACAAATGATGCATTGCCTCGTATTTACTAACATATCAAAGGTAGAAAGAGAAAAGTATTAACAATTATTTATTAAAATGTGGAGCTTATATTTTCCAAGTGTTAGATGGTCTCTTAGATGGGGAAATTGCTTAAAAAAGGTAATGCTTATTCCTGATCTTCCAGACCTTGATGTCAACAGATTGACACGCAGTGGCATAAACATCCTAATTTTGTAAGATGGGATTTCAACCAATCAAATAGTATACCGGATCACTTGTACCATACATTTGACCTTGTTGTAATTGATCCACCTTTTATCACATCAGTGGTGTGGGACAAATATGCTGAAGCCACTGCTTTCCTTCTAGTTCCTGGAGGTGAGTTTCACTGGCTCTTTTCTCAAAACAGAATTGCACTGTGCCTAATTCCTTCAGAAGCAATCTTATTTGCTCTTTTTCTGGAGTAGAACACCAGAATAACCCCAAAGTTTCATACATCAGTAGAAAACCCCTTTGATGCAGTTATTCAAAAATGGTATTCTAGTGATGTTTGGAAACTTTGGGGTATTTTGGTGAACTTAAGGCATGTTTTTTTAGGCTCTATTTAGTGTGATATGTTGAATGTCAGTTTGTTGGTGTCCGCAGGGAAAATCATACTCAGTACAGTGCAAGAAAATGCAGAGTTTCTAAAACGCCTTTTGAAGGTTCAACCTCAAGCATTTAAACCATCCATTCCGAATCTTGTTTATCAGTATAACTTTTATACGAATTATGGAAGTAAACATCTGTCGGTAAATAATCCAGAAATCATAGAAAGCTAACATACGCCAATATCTTATAAATATGACATAATTAACAACTAAAATAGGTAGAAGACTAACACAATATAGCTAGCTTGCATTTAAACCGTTTTCAAAGATTCATCAAACAAACATATAAATGGGGAGTTTATCTTATTGTTAATCAAAACCAAAATTTAGATGGCAACTTATCTTTCTCTTTGTACTCACACTAATTTATGAACATTGACTAATGTTAAGTTTGTCTTTCGATAGAGTTTTGCTGTTAATAATGTATAGCGTAATGATCAAAAACCAATTTATAAATATGGAGGTGTTGAAAAGTCTCATTAGTACTTGTCATCATAGATTGTACTCATTACTATTTGTGAACCATCTAATTTCCATGCATATGATTGATGCATATCTTAGTACATGAATCTTTACACATGCACTTACACATCACAAGCGTTGACTAAGTAGAAATGATTATTGTGGTTATTGGGAAGGAACTAGTCTAGTGCTTGGGTTATCGCAAAGAAAGTGCTTGTTCAAGACTAATATATGTAATATAACTCACAAAGAAAGTGAATTCTTAATCAATTTTTTATGTCTCACAAACATGTGGCTATGGGCTTTGATATTGTGTTAACCCTTTTAGAAAAATCGTGTAGAGATAATAAAATATTTGAAGATTATGTACATATTGGTATTGTTTTTTGTGGGCAATGATTAGGATTATTTTTTTGGGTTGTGAGATATCTCCCCATTCTATCATTGCCCAAAGAGATACAAAGGGACTGAAATTTGCAAGTAACAAGAATAACTATGCAACACGAGAAGTGGAAAGCCTACATCTTCGGTCTTTGATTGTGCATTTTTTGCCTTAAATAACATTGAATCCGCATAGTTATTTAAAAAAGGTTTTTACCTTTCCATTTTCATCACCCACACCAAATTCCATTGATGACACATAAGATTCTATGTAATCATTGAACCATAGACAAATAATATGTAGATTTTCCACTTAAATTATTTTGAAGCATTTATGACTACATATTTGAAGTATTTATGACCATACTTGATCTTAAGGTTCCTAGAGGAAGTCATTACAAATACAAATATCTCAAACAACATATGATTACTCTTTAATCCTTTGACGTAACTCTATTTGCAAGTAGCAAATTATCTGTTCAAACACGCGAATGAAAATTAAGCATAGACATGTGAAAGTAGGTAAAATGAGCCGACATAGATCTTCATTCTTGATCATTAGAGTGATCATCCATAGCTTTGTGTCGATGGAGTTGAAAGCCAACGACTACCCTTCATCCAACAATGGTCGACCACCCCCTTTATTGAGTCGATGGGCATCTAGGGATTTGTATATATTAATCTCATATGTAAAATTCTATACCTAATGGAAGGCGTTTTTTAGGAATGGAAAAAAAAAAAGAATCATAAAACTATATGTATCAGAGTAAGCAAAATAGTTAAGAATTATTATATAGAACTGTGTTAATATAAGTAAAAACGTTTTTTGCTTCGTCATTACTAAGATTTGAATTTTATGTTAAGAACTACCTCCATACAGTTATGTGGCATCATAAGCCAAAATCAGGGCAAAGTTTATCCTGTACACAAAGCAAAAGCAATAACATTCATATTGACTACTATCACCTAAAACCAATTGAAACATTGTAGTCAGAGACACATAAAAGGTATCCATGACAACCCAAAAGTTACAGAAAAGCTTATCGTGTTCAATTTACACAGCACTGGAGGAAAGATTATCTTGTTCAGATGGTAAATCTTAGTTGCCATTAATCCAGAATTAAATTAGCACTAAACATACATGCTTTCAAAGAAGTGCTTTTTTAAAGAATTCTCTCATTTCTGCTCTTAGTCATCTCCTACTAAAGACCGTGTTTTGAGAGACTGTTCCCATATTGTCAGAGAGGTCTTTTGGATATCATTTTCATTTTGCTTTTATCAAGCAGCACATGCAATTGAAAGCGGGTTTTTGGCGATTTTCCTCATTTTGCTTTGGAACAAAGAGTTTCCTTAGGGCTTTTCTCCATTCCTGTTGCAAAAGACACTCTTCTTCAGGGAGTTCAATCATTATGCATGTTCTGTTTTTGTTCCTGAAGTCGTAGCTATTTCATCAGAGTGTTTCTTCTCTTGATTGTCTGCCTTACGCTTCTGCGCTGCTTCTTCCTCCATATAGCTCACAAATGATGAAGAAAGGTTTGAATAGAGACCTACCACTTGGGTCATATTGCTATTGAGTTCTTTAATAAGTGCAACATTTCTTGCAATGTTATTCGGCATCTTCGATTCTTGGTTATGGTTGATTTCTCCTATCAGAAGTTTATTCTCTTGCAATATCTTCTGCACTTCAAAGAAGCTATTGTTTATTGCCTCCCAAGAATGTGTGGAAATATCCTGAACTTGTTCTCCTCGGTTTTGTTCTTGATTTGTAAGCATAGAGTTTCTTTCTGCTTCCATTCCCTACTGAGACAATCCACAGTTTCTCTCTCCACACACACACAATCATAAAATCTCATGATTTCATTCGAAACAAAATTCATTCAAACCATGGAATTGCTTATTCCATACATCCTCTCCTGTGTAAATCTATTGCTTTAGATAAACTTTGAGGAACAAGTCACGCAGGTTCTCTATCAATCACAATATGACGATACACAAAAATATAAATGACAATGCTTCATGCATAAATCTTCCTTCTCTATCCATTAACCATTTCAAAGATCCATAGCTTTGGACAGAAGTTTAAGTAGAACTCTACTAACCTAGATGTTAAGAAACGCTCTTTTCTAAATTTCTAGCAATCACAACTTCCAATAGAGTTCATGCATATGGTTGTCTTCTTACTTAAAAATATATTGTTTTGCACAAAATTTAAGGCAAAACTCTTTATAGTTGAGTGTAAATGGTCAGGAAATATCCTCTCTTTACATAGAAGAGAAATCTATCAATCAAAAAATCGATAACTCCATGGCATCATCATGCACGGGTATTGCATATATAAGGTTGCTTAACAGAACTATCTGTAGTCCGGAGAGAAACAGTATCTAGATTTTAATGCAATTACACTGGCACAAGAGCTTCTGATATGAGCAACTGATTCTTGCTGAAACTCAAAGTTATACTGAATAACCTCCTTTTTGTGATTCAATTGAGCAAAAAAGAGACTAATCTATCAATAACATCCCCACCACCGTTTTTTCTGAACTAACCTTTTTACAGATAAGAGAATGTGAATTTCGCTGTCAGGAGATGACATCTATAGTCTACCAAAAGTGGTGCTAATAAAGTGAGCAAACCGAGAGAAAATTGTATGGAATGCCATAAAGTGCATCAGTATGTTTGCCAAAGTAGTATGAAATCGAAGTACTTATAAAAAACAAAATTCCATTGACTTTATGGCTACATTAATTCCTTAATTTCTCCTGATGATACTCTTATTGGAAACACAGCAATTGAGATGACGAATTACCTGCTAAAATATCATAACAAAATCATCGAAATGCCAATGGGGAAGGGGGAGCCTAAAACAATCCAAATCGCTACACACACAACACAAGATACATAAACATATCCTCACCTTAGAGTGAAGTAGGATGAATCAAACTTTGGCATCCAAAACGCTACTCATCAGAAGGGTGGGAACATATGAAAGAGGAGCAGGAGATGGAGAGCAAGGCTGTTGCTTGCTTTTCCAAAGGCCTAATGCAAACGCATCTGAGAAAGAGGTGAGCTTAGAAGAAGAAAGAAGAAGGAAGAAGGGAGATTATACCTTTGAAAACGTGCAGAGACAGAGAAGAAGGAAGGAAGGAAGCTTACAGGTGGGATTTGCAGAGGCAGGGATGAACAAAGACAGAGCAGAGCAGGAGAAGGCCGTGTGTGACTCTGTTCTTCTTTTTTTTAACTTTCTTTTCTCTTTGTCCGTCAAGTCTAACGGAGCCGTTAAATCAGACGGCGCTGGGGTTGTTCGGGGCCGGATCAATTAAGGCGCACACTTTCTTGTGCCCACGAATCTCCTTTGAATTTCCATATGTATGTATGTATGTATGTATGTATATATATATGTATGTATATATGTATGTATGTATGGCTCGTGTCTAACTACTACCAAATATTAAAGAGAGCAAGTGAGGGAATCGCGGGCGCGGACGGTGCAAGTCGCTCAGCTGATGGCGCGTGCGATCTCCACCGTCCAATCTGGATAAAAAGCTGACAACATCTGTCATTAGGAGCCCGACTCTTTGACAACCTCTGCCACCAGGAGCCCAACTCTGTCATAAGGAGCCCCGCTATCTGACAGCCTCTTTCACTAGGAGCCCGACTCTGTCAAAAGGAGCCCCGTTGTCTGACAGCCTCGGTCACCAGGAGCCCGACTCTGTCAAAAGGAGCCCCGTTGTCTGACAGCCTCGGTCACCAGGAGCCCGACTCTGTCAAAAGGAGCCCCGTTGTCTGACAGCCTCTGTCACCAGGAGCTCGACTCTGTCAAAAGGAGCCCCGCTGTCTGACAGCCTCTGTCACTAGGAGCCTGACTCTCAAAAAAGTAAAAATAATAAAGAATAATATATTAATATAATAAAATAAAAATGAATAGGGTGTTGGTTAGAGTTATCCTTAAGTTTTGCTAGGTTTATGGTTCAAATCCTTCTTCTTTTTAATTCTTTCTCTTTGGTTTTTTTTCTTCTTCGATTACTTTCTTTATTAGGGTTTCAACATTTGGTTAGTCATTTTACACTTCATTTACATTTAAGGGTCGTAATAGTGGTATTGAATTGTCGTCTTTACAAGTTACAACGTGATGAATTCTTGTCTTTTGCAATTGTAGATCTTTTACCATATGATCCTTCTAATCCGCATCCTGCCCTTAACACTTTTGTTTAAGTAAAATTAGCTCTTACCATTTGGGCTATGTTGATTGTCACTTTAATATGCAACTCACTCATGTTCCAAGTTAAGTTAACTCTCGTAATTTGGGCTTTTTCTTGATTCTTTGACTTTATACCATGGAATACTCTACCTATGGATCATGAGCCAAAACAAGAAGAAATGACACAATGACACATTCACATTTTCAAACTCATTCGTTCACTCTATTCACAATAGTATGCAACTCACTCATGTTCCATGTAAAGTTAGCTATCATAATTTGGGCATTTTCTTGGTTCTTTGACTTTCTACCATGGAATACTACTACCTATGGATCATCAATCAACACAAGAATAGATTCTATTATACTCCATTCTCTCTTAACATTACTCAACTACAATATCTCATGATAATAGGACACGTTTAGCATGTATTGAACTCATATGTTAGTATTCTTGTAGGATTGTCTATAAGATTGAATTGTGACCCTTTTTTAGCATTGAATAGAAAATCCTTGGTTTAACACACCCAAGATCCATACAGTAAATTAATGGTTATTCATATAAGAACATTGAGATATTACCATGATGGCCTTTTCAGTGCAGCTACATGTATAATGTAACAAAGTTGTGATTTATGTTCGCTTCACAAAGAAATATAACAATGTGAGAAAAAATGAGCAAAAAGGTGTCATATAAAGATGCCCCAATATGTAGTTTTAGTTCATAGATACAAACTTGTGTAAAAAAAATATACACAGAACAGAATGATTTTTGAGGATTTCAAACAGAATTTTCAACATTAACCCTTATTTGAAACTTGAAACGTAATGTCATTGGAGATCTAGTGACATTTTTTATGCATAGAGATTGATAACATGTGAGACTATATTAACAGTATGTATCATGGACTAAGTATAATAAAGTGATAATCAAATAGAAGGCTTAATCCGATATCTCAAACTCAAGATCTTACTCAATTTAATGTTTAATAAAGACAAATATATGAAGGCACAAGTTATTGGACTTTCCTATCAAAGAACACCAAATAGAACTATAAAACAGATCTAACTCCACATTGAGTCAGATACAACCAAAATGAGATTCAAATATTGATTTTGATATTACAAAATCCATATACATCATCATCAGTTTTAGTTATACAAAAGTAGATCATCACCCTCAGAGTAGATCATAAGTAAATCCATTGGCATAAGAGTGTATCATAAGTAAATCCATTGCATTACTCATGTTGTCAATTAATCATATCCTCTAAACAAAATCCATTGCATACAAAAACCGAAAAATCAAAACTTCATCCTCTGAACAGAATCAAAACTCATCATCATGTATATAAACAATTTCATATAAACAAGCTTTACATCCATGTTACAAATAAGAGGCAAGAAGAAGATACACAAGACGTATAGATGCCATATTACAAAATCAACCATTTACAACAGGCCACGATCATTCAAGTTGCCTTGGTTACAATATGCAAAAAAGGTTGGTAGCCTTGGTTCCAACGTACTAAAAATATTTACAACATTGTTACAAAAAATTGATACAAAAAAGCTTGATAATACACTGATATCATATATTTTATGTTACGAAGTATAACATTTCCTCCGGTTAATATATGGGAAAGCCCAAAATCCGGCATGCCCATTTTGCCAACGTTTTCGAAGGAGCTCCACATCTTCGAATCTGAACCATTGCTCCTTACCCTACACCAATGCACACATTTGTTGCAGCTCTTACATATAGCAAATGCCATTATTCAATACTTGGGCCATACTTACAAAATCTGTTGAATCGGATCCAAATCACCCAATGTCTTCCAGCTGACCGTCGGTGAATTATTCAATGGGTCACAGTAGACTATTGGGCTCCTCCTCAACATTTCTTCATATTGATGCTGAAATTATAACAATGCATTTATATGATACATTTGAAAAATGGAAACAACTAAGTCTCTCACCATGTTAGAATATGGAACCATGTGATCAAATGTAAATGAAAAGAAACCCTAAACGATGTAAAACATAAAAGTAGCCATGAAAATACATACCTATTATTGCCTTCATTTTGCAGATCGAATGTAGGTGGTTGGGAAGTGCTTGCTGGCAGAAAGTGGTGCTCCTCTCAAATTCTGGCGGAAAGTGTTGTGCCTCTCCGATTTTGGTGGAAAGTGGTGCTCCTCTCTGATTCTTCCCTCCAAATACCCTAAAACTCTCTTTTCAAAATAGGTTCAAAATGAGTGATTCAAGGTTTTTATAATAAGTGCTCATTAATAATGAGCGGGGCTCCTTTTGACAGAGTCGGGCTCCTGGTGACAGAGGTTGTCAGGCAACAGGGCTCCCTTTGATAGAGTCGGGCTCCTAGTTACAAAGGTTGTCAGACAGTGGGGCTCCTAGTCGGGCTCCCCAATAAGTGACGATTTCTCCGCGTGTTTTTTTTCCCCACATCGGACAGTGCAAATCGCATGTGCCCTCGGCTGAGCGACCTGCATCGTCCCTCTCTGTGATTCCCTCACTTGCCCTCTTCAATTTTTGGTGGTATTTAGACACCACGATATGTATGCATAATGTATGTATGTATGTATGTATGTATGCGACGCGTGTCTAACTACTACCAAATATTAAAGAGAGCAAGTGAGGGAATCGCGGACAAGGACGGTTATAGGTCGCCCAAATTAGGGTGCGTGCAATCTGCACCGTCCGATGTGGATAAATAAAAAAAGCGCGCGCTTAAAAGTTCACTTTTTAGGGAGCCCGACCATAGATGAAGCAGGAGCCCCCACTAATCCGAGGTAGGAGCCTGATTCCCTAAAGTAGGAGCCCTAGTAGCTCGTCTGATCCGAGGTAGGAGCCCTACTCACTGAAGCAGGAGTCCTAGGAGCCCGACCCACCGAATGTAGGACCCCTACTCATTATTTTTTGGAGACTATAAAAACTATGACCCCTATTGTTTAAACCTATTTTTCAAACAGGACGCTATGGTTTTTGGAGGGAAGAATTAGCGAGGAGCACCACATGTTGCCGGGGAGCACCTGCCAACCACCTACATCCGCACTAGATTTGCAAAACTTGTCACAAGAGGTATATATTTTGATGTTTTAATCTTTTTTTGGGCTACAAAAATAGTCCCAATGAAACTTTTTAGGCTTTAGGGTAAATGTTGTTACATTGGGCATCTTTTTCAGCAACCATTCTTCTCTTCTCATCCCAATAACTTTCTTTGCTAAGTTCATCATGTTAGAATGCCTCGATGATCTATTTTCCTTATCATTGATTGTTGAGCTATTGATGGAAGTGGACAATTCACTTCTAGTTGCGCTCCCTAACCCAGACTCCAATAATGTTTTTGATGTCTCAAGAAGTGGTGCACTGAGTTCATATGATAATGTCATTAGTTTCTCCCCGAGGAGCATCCTTTACTATTGCATCATTGTATGAAACTGCCTTTTTTGATGAAGCATCCTTTACTAATGAATTGTTGTATTAAATTGTTTCAGGATGCTTCAATACTGCATCATCACTACATGAAACTCTTCCTGTTGATGGAACATGCCTCAATAATGTCTCATCATTGCATGAAATTTGCTTCATTATAGCTACATCGTTTGATGAAGCTGTTGGAGTTCTTATCATAGTTGTATCTTTAACCTCTTCATGAGGCAAGGAGTAGTCAGGTGATGAAATGTCTGTCTGTGAACTCCTGCAGGCATATGAAATCATCCATGTAACATAAATACCTTCACAAATTGGCAGCACATACTTGTCTTGAAGAAGAGTCTATAGTTTTTCATATTCTTGTTAGAAGAGTCTATCAAAACACATTAATATATCTTCATTGGATAATGTATTTGAGTGTATGTGGATCTTATCTTACCTATATGCACAACTATAAGTGGATGTTTATGTTCCATCGAGAAAGACTCTTCATTGATTCATTAGCAGTGCATGTATGTTTTTCTTACATGCTAAATTCTAGTTTTACCTGAATGCTGAGTGTATTAAATCTATATATGTAAATAGCTTGAGCTAATAGTGTTAATGTATTACTTTCAAGTAGTTACCATAGATTATCAGACTAAATCATTCAGTTCTCAACTTGTATTATAAATTTAGATTGAGCTATCAGATCATAGATGTGAACGAATTGCTTTTTTGCAAACGCAATTGAATGTGCGTAAGTCTTAACCGTTCTGTTCTCGGATCATATCATATATATGTAGCTTGTGCTAGTAATGGATGTCTTGAATAAGTAAGCGTATTACTTTGACCAATTACCATGGATGGTAAGGCTAAATTGTTCAATTCTTTTATTGTATTATATGTATAGTTTAGACTGACATGCATGGATTGAAGACTTGCATTACTTTCTCAATTCTTGAACCTATTTAGGGTTTCGGGCTTGGGGTTTTTCAAAGTACCACGCCTTAAAATAGGCAACGGGACGAACAATGAAACTAATCACAGCACATCCTACCTAAACATCGCAAGCTTAAATGATTGGGCATCCTGAAATCACATGCAGAGAAACCAGAAATTTAACAAGACTACTCGATAATTGCTCAGATATGTACTACCCTCAATCCTAGATCCAACATCTGCGAACTTATATTTTGCTGCTACCATATTAAATTGGCTAGATCTAGGCCGGCAATTATCACAACTAACCCATCGACTCAACAAGCAAATCCAAACCAACTAAACCTGTACCACCTATCGAAGAGAGTTGAAATCGATCAGACAGCTTTACACAAAGACACCGTAACAAAACGACAGATTTCTGCTGAAGATCTTCCCAAGGAGGTCTACATAAATGGCCTCCGAAGAACAACAATCCAATACAAAACATATACCTATTCAGGCCATTTCCACGCTCTGAGAAATCTGGGAGATAAAAGAACATGGCGTGGAAGAGAATTCTACTAACAGTCAAATTCTATCAAACGATTCGAAATAGAAGATAAAGAGATCTCTACGCACATGCATTGACGCTAGTGTAATTAAAACTTCTCAAATAATAGCACTTAAATCACACCAGAAAATAATAATCGAAGGAGTGTATGGCATATCCAGGCCCTTCTGTTCAAGACCCAAAGGTTCACAATGAGCAGACAATCGCCATCCTTTAAACGCGTCGATCTATGTGCACATAGTCGTCTGCAAGACATGGGGAAGAAATGATTCAAGATCAATTCCGGGCGTCTAACAAACCGGCTTAATTGCGCACACCAAGAATCTTCAAAACACATAATCAACAGAGATTGAACCAGAGATTAAATCAGGGATTGGAGCAGATATTAAACCCGAGGTAGAAAGAGAAGTCAACAGAGACTGCAAGAGAGACAACGAAATCACCATCGCCATGGTCTGCGTTTTATTTAGTTATAGAAAGACGAAACCCTAGATTCAAGGCTCTGTTAGTTTCATGGTAGGCCGGACCAAACAAACCCTAGAATCAAATTTCTCTATTAGTTCTGTTTACATACTTATTGAAAGACCAAACCCTAGAAACAAATGCTCTGTTACTTTCATACCAGACCGGACCAAACCCTAGAATCAATCTAATCTTCTGCGGGTTTCATTTCACACTAGGGCGGACAAAAGTTACCCTTGTTTTGTGTCCACCCCTTCCAAACCTCTCGTGTCGTGTCTCGCTCAACGTATATTCATATAATGGGCTCATCTGTACTTAAAACACACCACTTTTTGAACCCTTGTTCTAGAATCAATATGAGCTCGAATATATGTATATCAGTGAGAACTTGGCAAGCTGATCTTCTTGCCATTTCCAAATCTCCCATTGCCGCACCCGATCTACCTTTGTAAGAGAAGAAAGATGGGTTCCTTTTGCTTGGCCGAAGATTATCGAGTCTTAAATAGAGTTACGGTCTGAAAACCAAGCATGCATTGCTTGTAAGCCCAACGTTGTTTTGAGTACTTGAATGGAGTTAAATACTTCACACAGTTCTGTTTTTATCCTGGTGTTTACGTTCTCCTTGTTACCTCTTTGCTTCCTTCACTCATTATTATATCATTTTTTCCTTCCTTCAATGAGCAAGGTTTGTCTCTGGGTCTTACAAAAAGCTCACCAATGGCTCCAAAAATAAATCTTAGACTCCCTTCTAATGGTGTTGTCATGAAGTACACGTATGTGTGCTACTTCAGCGGGACCACCGGGAACTTGAATGAGAGAGGATTGATGACTCGAAGGCTCGTTAGAGTCGAATGATCGTCTGAGTTGAAAGGTCCTAAGAGTCAAAGGCTTTGTAGAGTTGAAAGTAAGTAAGAGTCGAAAGTAGGTCCATGAGAATCAAGTTCAACCTAGTCTAGTGTGTGAACACACCTTGAGAGTGTATGAATGCTCAAAGGTCAAACATCACCACTACTCTCTACACATTAACTGTGTCATAGAATCATATTCTATGACACATAACTAATGAGTTTCCACATTCCCCATGACCAATGAGCTTCGGTAGTTAATGAAGAGAGAGGATGACTATATAAAGTACCCTCCTCCTACTTTGTAATGTGTCGGTTAATCTCATTTGTAATATACAATTCTCTTGATTAGGGATCGGTAATGGTTCGGTTTAGGCTTAGCCGGTTTGGCCTGATCCAAGCCAAACCGGCTAAGCCTAAACCATTTAAGGGATCTCAAACCTGAACTGAACCGTTTCACAAACCGGTGTCGTGAAGATCCGTCACTAAGCGCGGATCGTGAGGTGGAACCACCGGGGTCCTGGACCGGAAGGATTCGAAGTTGGCACAAGCTTTAGCGAGAAAGTATTTAAGATAGATTGAGAGAGAGAGAAATTGAGATTAAACGCTTGACTTTAGATTGAGAGAGATTAAGATTGAACTTTTAACTTTTAGATTTAAGAAACAAGATATATCATCAATTGGATGACGAATTTTCTTCTTATTAAATTCTTCAATAATACATTATATTTTCTCCCCCTTTTCTCTTCTTTTATCTCCTCTTTTATAGATGCCCTCATGCATATGATACATGTGATGCATGTTTGCCATTTGGCGCTCATGCATGATAATCATGTCACTCATTCAAGGTTTCATGTATGAGAATTTACATGTAAAGCTACAATGATACAAATATAATTTTAAGAAAATGTCTTGGCTTTTCAACTTGGAGGTGCAAGGTTGGGTTTACCGGCTCCGTCGCCGGTCCACCCACCCCCACCAAACCGCACGTCCTCTAGTACGTTGTCGCGAAGATGCGCGTGCAAGCGTGCTTCGCTTGAGCGGGACCACCGGGGTCTTGGACCAAGGAGGATGTCCGTCAAGGTATTGAGAAGAGGACGATGTGAATGTACGATTGGAGGAAGACCTATTACACTTGAGAAGATTGAAGATTGTACACTTTGAGAAGTAGATAAATAATTACAAGATAGATGCGAAGAAGAAGAAATAGAAGCTTATATTATTGATGGTGATGATGATGGTCATATCATATTGAGCCCCCCCGCTCGTTGCTATCCTGCACCAAATCATAAAGAGGGCTGGTGAGGGAATCGCGGCCACAGACGGTGCAGGTCGCCTAGAGGAAGGTGCGTGCGATCTGCACCGTCAGATTTCGATAAGGAAGAGCGCGCGAAAAAAAAAGTTGTCAGAGGTCGCCCAACTCTGAGTCGATGGTCACCCAACCTTGTCAGAGGTCACCCAACTCTGAGTCGATGGTCACCCAACCCTGTCAGAGGTCACCCAACTCTGAGTCGTTGGTCGCCCAACCGAAATTGGTCACCCAACTATGACTGTTGCAAGTTGCCCAACCGTTTTAGGTCACCCAACCCTGACAGTTACAGGTTGCCCAACCGATTGGTCTCCCAACCGTTGCAGGTCGCCCAACCAAATGTATCATTCCAACCAAAATCTTCAAATAAGCTTGTTAATTACCCTTAAAACTTACAATAACATATCAAATAGTCACAAAATTCAACCTTAAAATACTTAAAACCGACGATCTTTACCATACTTATGTTAAAACAAATAATCATATTAAAACATAAATGTTGAAAGTTAAAAAACATTTAAAACATAAAACGAAGAATGTAAACTTACAATAACATATCAAATAGTCACAAAATTCAACCTTAAATTACTTAAAACCGACGATCTTTACCATACTTCTGTTAAAACAAATAATCCTGGCAAAACATAAAAGTTGAAAGTTACCAAACATTTATGGCTCATCCGGAGATGATGGCAAGATGCGACCACAATTCTTGCAACAATCAACATTTGAGTCCCTTGATCTAAAGGTCAAGGCATCGCAATGCAAGCATCGCATTTTATCTGTCGCACATATTGGCAACCGCCTCCTAGCTCGACTTGCGCCTCTTTGCATTTTTCCTGTGTGTGCCTTGGAAGTGTTTGGGGAGCTGCCAATAAGATCTTGTGAAATGTTGATTGATGCTCCCCTTTTTGCACCAATTGCTTGCTTACGCCCTATGGATCCACGGTCTTCTTCGTTAGTTGGTTTCGGTGCACCTGTGTGATACACCAATGTCTCACTTGTTTCTTGAATGGACTCCATACATGCCAAAATTGCTGCACAGTCGAGGGATTGTAACCCTTGCTTAAAACATTGAATAGCCCCCTCAAGCGTTTGTAATTTCGACAAACATTCCTCCACTCGTGATGTTATAGGGTTTGTCTCCTCGACTGGTTCTACCTCTGTCTCCATTTCCGTCTCTGTGAAATGGTCATTGCGCATATAGGTTGCATGATCTATAAAAGGCAATGACCCACATAGATGTGGCATGTGCCTCTCAATAATCATCCTGATGCCAAGTATATGCTTACATTTACTCGCAGGGTCGTGGCAATCACAATATGAACATTGGAGCGATACATTATACCATACATCCGGTTTTGTCAAGCTCAATATTTTAAACCAATATCGAGGCTCTTCCACAATATGCATTGTCGCATTATTAGTTTCATACCTCTCTAGTAGCCTTTCGGCCTCTTTAAGTCTAGTTGTTTGATCCCTACAATTTGCACGTGGTGCAAATCTACCACTCTCACATATTTCTTGTCGTTGCTTGTACCATTCAATAACAGTACCCCCGATGCAAGTGCCAGTTTGACTGTCCCCGATTAAAACATGCACAAGATCGGTAATTGATCGGTTTATCCTCCCTCTTAAGGCAGTATATTTGATAAACTGCCAATGTCTCTCCACAAGATTGGTAGTGTCAACATGTCCGTAGTTGAACATTCTACCAAATTTGGGCCACAGTTTCCTCCACACACATGTCAAGCCACACCATCCTCCTTCTATATATTGCCAAACACCTGGCTTGTTTGCATATTCTACCTTTAAGTCCTCACATTGGGCATTGAATGTGGATTCCGTAATGCATTGCATGAGTTGGCACATCCGATTATAAAGGTGGTTTCTCTCACTTGCACTTACCTTTGGCAACAAGTTGTCCAACCATGCTTTTTTTGCATGGAAGTGACACAACAAAAGTCGACAATGTGTTTGCGACCTTTGCCCATTTGTAACTATCCAAGATAATCGGTCTGTTGCAACCACATTACTTATGGCATTATACGATGTCCAACTTTTATCGATGACTATGGCATTTGGCCTCACATTGGGCATCCGTGCAAATATGACTCTCAAGCAAGTTTCTAAAGCTACTTGCTCATGGTTAGACCCCTTATCAGAACTACATATCATGTACCATAATGGGATACCAACTCCCATGGCATTTGGAGCCACAGCTGCATATAATGGCAAGCCAAATTGGTTTGTTTTAAACGTGGAGTCGATTGCCCAAGAGTTGTTTATCGACAGTCGCTCACACATCTCTAACATCCATTCATCTTGGAGCACCAAGATGAACGGTTGCCTTGCGGGAGATCCATATTCACCAGGCAAGTAGGGTTGGACATGAGCCACCTTCCCAAGATCTCGGAGGGCATAGGCATCTTGCATCATCAAAGACCAATCAACCCCTGACATGGCACTCCCGATTTTTAACTTGTTGGCCATGTTATTGACCTCCTTTGGTATCATAAAGAACCTATAACTCACAAGGTCTAATGGACTAGCCTTGGACTTATGATATGCTTCCTTACGCATGCTCATCCGTGCCACGTGTCGTGCGCAACCAACATCAAAAAGGTCATCTCTACAACAACTTATAACATTTGGGGCCACTGGCAAATAGTATGCATCTGGTCTACTTCCCGGTACATGACCCGTATGAGGTCCATATATTGAAAGGGTCACTGTCCCATGGTCAACCCCGCCATTCATTCGAGCGTTCACATGAAAAGTACACCCACATCGAGATGAATGCTTTCTACGTCGAGTGCATGGATATTGCTTGTTGGCCACACCGGATCGGTGACAATTATACCTAGTCACATGTGCACCCCTTGTGACCCCTGTACGAAAGCGTGTGTGATACCTCAATTGAACATCTATCAACGTATCATCAACCCTATGTGCCTCTATCTTGATCACTTCTATGGGTCTAGACTTTTTATATTTCACGACACTTGTCCCCTCCATGTCAGATGGAGTTAACCTCGACACAACTTGACAACCGCATTGGTCAATCACTGCTTTCACATACGCACTAGGGATCCCATAGTCACGAAGGTCATTGGACCAATTTCTCTTTAATTCTGTCAGAGTACCTGTCAAAGAACGGTGCGATGCGCCACAATGTGACGCCAATACTATCTCCCTCCATTTCTCTACGTGCGTAATCTGAAGATGAGGCGATGCCTTAAGGTGTATTGCATTCTCATTCATAAGCGTGAGACGACTCTTCATGCGCCTCCATGCATGTAAATTAAGAGGTGCCCCCCTTGCGAGTGTGCTTAATATTTCAAATGTTACCTTAACTTGACCTAATAAATCTTTAAGCATTAAATCGTACATACCTCTAGTGAACGCAATATACCTCGCCGAACAATACATGAAGGGATCAACCTCCTCCGCCTCTTCTTCGGATGAAGCCGACTCATAGTCTTCGGATGTAGACGAATCCAAGTCATCGTCGATGGTTGTGGAGTATGGTGATGCATAACCATCCTCAGAATCATACAAGGACGTGATTAAATCTATTTCGTTGGGATTCATCTCGAATGAATCTAACTAATCTGATTAAGAATCTAACTAATCTGGTTATAAGAATCTAACTAATCTGATTATAACTTATTAAGAATCCCCCTAATATGATTAAGACTCTAACTAATCTTATTAAGAATCTAACTAATGTGATTAAGAATAACCCTAATCTGATTAAGAATCTAACTAATCTTATTAAGAATCTACAAAATCTGATTATAACTGATTAAGAATCTAACTAAGATGATTAAGAATCTAACTAATCTGATTAAGAATCCCCCTAATCTGATTAAGAATCTAACTAATCTTATTAAGAATCTACAAAATCTGATTATAACTGATTAAGAATCTAACTAAGATGATTAAGAATCTAACTAATCTGATTAAGAATCCCCCTAATCTGATTAAGAATCTAACTAATCTTATTAAGAATCTAACTAATCTGATTATAACTGATTAAGAATATAACTAATCCTGATTAGCTTTTAGAGATTGTGCAAAATAAGAATGTGATTAAGACGCAGAATGTGATTATAAGACAGATATTGGAGATGCAATGAGCTATGATTAAAATGACAGAGAATGTGATTAATTTACATGTTAAGATGACCGTTTTTCTGGCCGTTTACATAACAGGTTGGGCGACCTGGTTGGGTGACCAAAACAAAAGATAATTAATTTTAAAAGGTTTGGGCGACCTGGTTGGGTGACCAAAACAAAAGATAATTAATTTTAAAAGGTTTGGGCAACCTGGTTGGGTGACCAAAACAAAAGATAATTAATTTTAAAAGGTTTGGGCAACCTAGTTGGGTGACCATAACAAAAGATAATTAATTTTAAAAGGTTTGGGCAACCTGGTTGGGTGACCATAACAAAAGATAATTAATTTTAACCTGGTTGGGTGACCATAACAATACCACAACTTGCGATTGGTTTAAAACCATACATTCAGATCATCCACAATATTCAGATTGAGATAAATACATTCAGATTGAGATAAATAATTGTTGTAAACAACATTTCCATTAATAAGTAATCGCGATATACAATGAGTCGATTCTCACTATACAAAATTTTTGGGGATTCCAAAATATAGTTACAACATCAGCTCTATAGCCAAATCTGTGCTGAAAACAACATTCACAAAATTTACAATATGGAGCCACCGGTCGCAGGTGCAAATCCTAATACCGATCGTGCCCACTCGTCCACATGAATCCGAAGTGAATCCACTTCGCGTTTGGTGAACCACATCTCTGTGCCCTATAACCAAATATGTATAAGAACACATCTATACACAATCCACATGAACAAGGAATTGCAATTACACTTACAAAAGTCGAAGATATCCATCCTTGTAAGAACTCCCTCACCAACATTTGGATAGTCTTCATCACATAAAAGCCACAATCCCAACAATTTGGCTATGTTGGGATGTGCAGTACCTGATGTCGACCATTGGGCACAATGGTGTGGTCTGACGGTTCAGATGAAATTGTCCGAATCGCCAACTCTGCCATTCTCCGCATGTTGTCTGTTGCTGGTCTGTTCAATGGATCGCAGAAGACTACTTTGCTAGTTAGCTTAGAAGCTTGTTGTCGCATGGTGAACCACAAGTTCCAATGCCCATCAAGCACGCTCGGAATGAACGTAATCTCACATTGCGCAACTTTCTTAAGGATGTCTTGCTCCTTCATTGCCTGCTGGTGTAGCTGCACCCATAGTGGGTCGACGATGGTGAAGCGTTCTGTCACCTCGAGTGGCAATGAGTATTCCATCCACAACGTGAATAAGGTCATAGTCCATGTCGATGCCATTTCACGACTCTTGCATATGGTCTCAAGATCTGACTCGGTAACATCAAGGGCCATATCGAGACGTGGGCAAGTTAGCTGGTACCTGAATGCATGGAAATATGTAATTTTGAGTAGGTAAATCACACTCCATGTCAATTAGTAAGATACTAGTTTATATTTCACTTAAACCCTACCTGGAAAAGTGTTTATTTGGGGTTTGAATCCATAACCTTATGCCCTTGCCATGTTGAATTTGAACTATGGCCACATCCGATGCAGCGTCATCTGAATCTGATGTTAGGGAAACAACATCAGTGTTTGACTCGACCTCCTTCCGTCAGATTGGCATTTTTGGTCGTCTCTGTCTCGGTGGAGTGGACACACCACCCTCAGATGGGTTTTGACTCTCATCCACATCCGTGGACACACCCTGCGGTTGGGTGGATATCCCCGCCTTTTTACACTGTTTCACCACAATAAGACACATCTTATTATCTGAATTTTGCCAATAAACCCTCCAACAATCTGAAATGAAATCCTCACTCATACTTACATAAGAATCCAAACCAGCTGCTATCTTCTTCGTCAACATCTCCAAACGCTCATCCTTATTGGAGTCGTATATAGTCATCTCTTTGTCCATAAATCGTGCCACGAACTCTGCCTGTGTGGCAAGACGGAGTTCAGCAGGAATAGAGTTGTATTTCGAAACAGCCCTAACCTTCAACTTTCGGATATATTTTTGTCGATTTCTGTAGTACTTGATTTCCGGGTCCATGAATCTTTTGAGTGATCTTTGACGCTCATAACTGTTAAAGCATGCCCCCGGAATACCCTCCTCCTCCTCTATATGCATCCCTCGTGGTAGGACTACGTCTATTGCATGTTCTCTGCGTAAATGTGACTCCATGTCACTTTTTTTCCGATACCACCTTGGCGAGAGGCGGCAAAACTCAGTGTAGATACATGCACGAGCCTTGTTCCCATTTGCATCTCTTCCAACCTTATACAACAAGTCGGGACGAGGAGCAACTGTTCCTTCTGCACCTATGTTACATATTTAAGATTGACATAAAGATTGGCATAAAGATTGAGATATTGCAACGACACCAAATCCACATACCATTTGGAGGAGCATCTTGGTCCATTTTGTCCTCACTCGTACACATGTCGGCTCCTCGACTTCGCCAATGTCTTCTAACGAAGACCCTTTAACAAATCACGAGTCAACATACATGCATCAAACCCTAAACCATTCTTGGGGGAGATTGGTTCGTGACATACCTCTCTTGAGTTGGATATATATCACTGTTATCGAAATCCCACCAATCTTTGTACTTGGAGTTGGAAGTCATCTACCACCATTCAAGTAATCAAACATTTTTTGATTTTAGTACTCAAACACACAAAATATCAAGTTTAAGCAAGCAAATCATTAAAACCAACAATCAAAATATAGATGATTAAATCAAGTTTAAGCAAGCAAATCTAGTGAACGCAAGATCATAATAAGTTTGATAGGCCTCACCTATAGTGTGGATAAGAGTGGTTACATCCTCTCCTAGATTATGCCTTCAAGATACTGGCTGGGATTAGAGTGGCTGGAAATCAACAAAGCCTTGCCTATTAGATCCTATTATACTTCACTTATGGTTCGCTTATCTTCTTGTCTATAGTGACTCTAAACCCTAAAGCTTAAACATGTCTATGCATCAATATGGTCCATACAATCTTCTTGTCTATAGTGACTCTAAACCCTAAAGCTTAAACATGTCTATGCATCAATATGGTCCATACAATCTTGCTTGTTTTCATTATTATTAAGAAGCGATGAATATAACATTGTGGAAGATATAATAACAAGGAGCATACCTGGGAATAGTGATGGAGGAGATCGATTTGTGATGGAGGAGATCGATTTGTGCAGCCACAGACGATTTGTGATGGAGGAGCTCCCACCTCTTTCCCGGCAAACCCAACCTGTCAATCTCGTTTGAAAAAATGACAGATTATGACAGGTTTAGGGCTTTTATAGACATCCCTAAAGGAGTCTCCCAACCTGGATAAACAGGTCTCCCAACTGTTTTAAAAATCAACAGTTGGGTGACCTGCTTCTTTTATTGAGTTGGTTGGGTGACCAACTCAATATAAACTCTAAAGGAGTCTCCCAACCTGGATAAACAGGTCGCCCAACTGTTTTAAAAATCAACAGTTGGGTGACCTGCTTCTTTTATTGAGTTGGTTGGGTGACCAACTCAATATAAACTCTAAAGGAGTCTCCCAACCTGGTTAAACAGGTCACCCAACCTATTTAAAAATAAACAGTTGGGTGACCTGCTTTTTTTTTTGAGTTGGTTGGGTGACCAAATCAACCAAAAATTTAAAAAAAAAACGGTTGGGAGACCTCTGACAGGGTTGGGCGACCGCCTGCGCAGCTTTTTTTTTGCGCCTTCTTCCTCATCCAAATCGGACGGTGCAAATCACACGCGCCTTCCCTGAGCGACCTGCACCGTCTGTGGCCGCGATTCCCTCACCAGGCCTCTTTATGATTTGTGTCATAATAGACACGTCGAGCCCCCCCCTTTACACAAGCCGTACTAGGGGTTTTATAGGTTTGTCCATGCACAAAACCATGGGCTTGGAGCCATGGTTTCTATGCACACAGTTTTGCTTTATGACATGCAAGAAACCATGGGCTTAAAACTGTGGTTTTGTGTACACGGTTTTGTTCGTTTGTTTCCTACGGAATACTGAATATGAGAAAGAAATATAGAACATCTAAAGCACTTAGTAGTAGCTTTAGTGGTAAGGAAATTGCCTCTTATCTTAGAGGTGCAAGGTTCAAATCCTACTTGCAACCCTCTACATGCACTCAATGTCATTGGGACCTAGGTTTATTTATTTTCATTTTTACAAGTATTCGTGAAATGTGTGTGGATCCTCAATTTTTGACTTTTTCTCGCACTAGACATGCCACATCACGACAACGTGCCAAGAAGAGAGAATGTGACATTTCGGCAATGGTGATCAGCATGACTCCTCAACGTCAAACATGTCTGTTTCTTTGTACTCGAATCATTGTTGCCACCCAATCCACCATATCATTCGTTTTTTCTTTGCTTTAGCATGACTTGTTGTCATGGCCCCTTGCTCTCTTCTTGAGGATAATCGTTTAAGTCTCATGAATGTTCCACCTTTCTCTCGATCGTCTCCTTGCTCAAGGCACTTCGACTCGTTCACAATAGTTTCTTTGATAAATGTTTTGATCACATCTTTCGGATCCTCATGGCTTGCTTGGCCATCGCCATCCCTTGTCATATTTTGCTCAAACTCTTTGTTGCACATATCAGCTTTAACCCTTGCTTCTTCCCCATCACTATCCTTCTCTTGGGTCTTACACCGGTTAATGCCCAAGTCTCTAGAACGAGTGTGGAGGGACCCATACATTTCCATCGTTCGCCTTTTTCGTGTTGCACTTAGCCATTTCCATCTTAAAGTTGCTCGAATCAGCATTGACCTTTGCTTCCTCGCCGCCAGCTTCCGTCTCTTGGGTCTTACATCGGTTAATGCCCAAGTCTCTAGAACTAGTGCGGGGAAAAACTCTTCATGGACATTCACCATCTTCGCGTTGACGTCATTTTCCATAGATATTCCTTCAAACTCATGGGCCTCGTACCCATCGATCCTTTTTATTGCAATCCTTTATTATGCTTCTCTCTTCACCGCATGTATTAGTTTCGATCTTCAATTCTTCGCCATCACCTCCGTCTCTTGGTCCTTCTCTTCCTTTTCACCACCATCCGTCTCTTGGGTCTCACGTTGGTTCCCAGACGCAACCGCCCAAGTCTCTAGATGAAGTGTTAGGAAAGTCTCCACATGACCATCTGTCATCGACTCGTTCAAATCTATCTTCGTCTCGATGTTGTGCACACCATCTTGGTCCTTCTCCTTACTACCACCTTCCATCTCTTGGGTCTCATGTTGGTTCTTGGACGCAACTTCCCAAGTCTTTGGAACTTGTGTGAAGGAATCCTCGATGTGGCCATCTGCCATTAATTCTTGTCGAATACGAGTCTATAATGGCTGTATTCACACTGTGCCTTTGGACAACCCAAGTTTGGGCTATTTCTGTAAATAGCATAAAGGGCAGTTGCCCTAGGACAGTCACTATATAAAGTGACTTTGTAGCCTTTAGTTGTGTGTGTTGTTGTCATTTTGTAATTGTTGCTATTGGAATATAACGCTTCTTTGTGCCTATCTCTCTTGCTCTCCCTCTGTGTCTATCTTGCTCATGTGCATACACAGATTCTTCTTCATCACGAATGTTGCTTGAACTTCCGCATTGACGGCCTTGTCCCCAACATTTGGTATCAGAGCGTTGGAGGTTCTTCAACCCGTTGTCGACCATCATAGTACACCACACAACATTCTGCTTTCGTTTTCTTTGAAGAACAGAGAAGGGAGAAGAAAAACAAAAAGCTCGCATCTCACTATGTTAAATCACAAATTGGAGTAAGCCAACCGTCTGTACTCTGTTCCTGTGATTGTAACCGCTTGAGGGGAGCTCCCTGTGCAACACCCGACCCAATCGTGCTTCATTCGATTAAACGACATCCGAATAGGTCACCAGACGCTATTCACTTGCTTGTTGTAACCACCCACTGCAAATTGGTCTCCTGGCAACAACCAAAATCGTGTTTCATTCGGCTTATCGACATTCGGGAGGATCAGTTGGATCCGTCCCTCTCATCGCTGCAGTCGCCCGAAGCCGAATTGACCCAAACAATTAGTTTCTTGTAATCAATATTTAGCATACAATCAGAAGCTAACCGGGCTCACTCCGACTCGGTAACATTCGGGAGGACCAGCCGGTTCTGTCCCTCAAGTTACCAGAGTCACTCTGAGCAAGTTCAACAACAAGTATCCGAAACCAAACCGACTCAGGTTCAAAACCGACTAGAACGATATTGGGTGAGCCGACCGGCTGCACCCCACTAAGGTTCGTAGTCAACTCCGAACCGAGTCTTACCAACTAAAACTGAAGCAGATGGCATCAACATCCGGCTCATCGGAGATGAGTCTAAGGAGGTTCGACGGCTCGAACTTCAACTTCTGGAAGGAAAAAATGTAGGACTATCTCCTAGTCAAGGGTCAGATAGACCCGATTGAGAATGAAAATCCTCCAGAAGCATACAAGGCAAACGAGTGGCTAAAGCTGGACATAATTGTCCGCGCCACGATTCAGATGCACTTGTTGGAGTCAATGTACTTCACAGTGCAATCATGCACGACAACTTTTGAACTATGGAAAACACTGTCGGAAACTTATGAAAAGAAGGTCGCTACAACGAAGATGTATATGATCTGGCGCCTCTACAACTTGCGGATGAAAGAATCTGATTCGGTTCAAGCACACCTCAACGAGTACAAAAGCATAAGCTCCCAAATCTCGTATGAGGGGACGACAATCGAGGATGAACTCAGAGCAATGATACGCATGAGTAGTCTCCCCCCTTCATGGGAAACTTTCGTTACAACTGTGTGCAATGTTTCAACAGCTGCCGTTAAGTACTCCGAAGTCACGAACGCAATCCTGACTAAAGTAGCTCGAAGAAAATCTTTCGCCAAAGACTCGGCAGATGAAGCTTACATAGTACAAGGTTCGATCGACCAATCGAACAACTGAGGAAGAAGTTCTTCCCAACCACCAAACAATCAGCGAAGCCAGAGCAAGTCTCGGGACAACCGAATCTGCAACTATTGCAAGAAACCGGGACACATCAAAGTCGACTGTCGGGCACTCAAAGCAAAAACCGACAAAGCTCAGAGAGCAGATCAAAAGAGTAGTCGGCATGAGGAGGTTAACTACGTCGACTCTTTAGCCGAAATTTTGACGATTGACCCGAACATCTTGTCCATAGAGAACCCAGTCGAATCAGAAGTTCTGCTTATGACTTAGGAATCTAGCACATGGCTCCTGGACTCGGGCGCATCGTATCATGTGACACCTCACCGATCTCAGTTTCGGCAATACTCGGACCGACATTCTGACTTAGTTCGAGTCGGAAACTCGCATCACTGTGCTATAATCGGAATCGGCACCGTAGAGCTCAACCTTCCGGGTGGCTCTACACTCGTACTACACAACGTCCGACACGTTCCTAAGCTCTCAAGGCCCTTGATCTCAATCAGACAACTTGACGAAGCTGGCATTTGTGCCGGATTCTCATCAGGAGGGTGGACACTGCACAAAGGGAACCTCCTGCTTGCTCGAGGACCAAAGGTACATTCCTTGTACCCTTTATATGTCACACTCAAAGAGGGTGACTTATTTTTGGTTGATATCCCCGTGTCATCGTTATGACACATACGACTTGGACACCTCAACAAGGCCGACATAACGCACATATCCAGAGTCGGTTACATCCCCAAACTCTCCTTCTTGGATCACCAATTCTGCGAGCATTGCTAGTACGGCAAACGGGTAGCCGCATCACACCCGACATCAGCACCAAGAGAATCGAGTCCCCTCGATTTGGTCCACTCGGATATCTGTGGCCCGATGCCACATCAGTCTCTCGGTGGTGCTTCGTACTTCGTCAGTTTTATTGACAACTTGACTTGGAAGGTGTGGGCTTACCCCATTAGAACCAAAGATCGGGTGTTCTCGATCTTCTCCAAATGGCTTGCAATGGTTGAAAATCAGACCGGTTGGAAACTGAAATGTCTCCGAACTGACAATGGAGGAGAATTCAAGTCTGAAGAATTCGTCAAATTTTGTCGGGAATGCGGTACTCGACGTGAATATACGACACCCTATAGTCCGGAGCAGAACGGAATTGCAGAACGCATGAATCAGATGATTCAAGAACACATAGTATCCATGCTCCAACACTTCGGACTGTCGGATGGCTTCAGGGCGGAGGCTCTACTTACGGCAGTACACATAATAAATATGTCGTCAAGTAGACCTCTAGGACTTCAAATACCTCAGGAAATATGAACCGGCAGTAAGCCGAATTATGACAAGCTGAGGATCTTCGGTTGCGAGGCATATGCCCTCATACCGAAAGACGATCGCCGGAAACTCGAACCAAGATCAAGGAAATGCATTTTCCTTGGATATGGACCCGACGGCGAGATCAGATACCGACTTTGGGACTCCGAGCACAGATACATCATTTGAAGTTTGGACGTCGTGTTCAATGAGTCAGCTATGCATAAAATGGACGATAGGCCTATTGAAGTCCGAAGGGTAATATTCTCCAAAGCGCCAACCCTTCATGAAAGCCCAGCCCACAACACAAGATCAGTTTCACGGGTAACCGACAACTCTCGCACCGAATCCACTGATTCGGCACAACCGAATGGCTCGGCTCCCGACCATCCAACATCGACACCCGGTGCGACTAGTCCAGTCATACCCCGCAGATCTGAGATACTATCGCAAACTCCGGAGAGGTACTCTCCCGAAATTTTCTTTATTGACGCCGGCGAACCGACGTCTTTCGAAGAAGCATCGGCATCTGCCGATTCAGCCACATGGCATCTGGCGATGGAGTCGGAAATGCACTCCATTCAGGCAAACAAGACTTGGGACTTGGACGAATTACCAAAGAATCGACGTGCTCTTCCATGTAAGTGGGTCTATCGACTAAAAGAGACATCTGACTTGACCAACCCAAAGTACAAGGCCAGATTAGTTGTGAAGGGATTTAGACAAGAATATGGCATCGACTTCGACGAAATCTTTTCACCAATGGTGAAAATGACAACCCTTCGTTTCATGCTCGGCGTCGTGGCCACCGACAACTTGGAGCTGATTTAGCTACATGTAAAAACGACATTCCTCCACGGTGACCTACAGGAGGAAATCTATATGGAGCAGCCGAAAGGCTTTGTGGCATCTAGCTAGGAACATCTAGTCTGCCGACTCAGGAAGAGTTTATACAGCCTGAAACAGACACCTCGACAGTGGTACAAGAAGTTCGACGACTTCATCAAGTCGGTCGGCTTCTCCAAGAGCGATGAGAACCATTGTCTCTTCACCAAAATTGCTCAAGTCGGGTCTCCCGTCTTCCTCATCATTTACGTGGACGACATGCTACTCTCCGACTGACATGCCGACGATCTCACCGAACTCGTTCGGAAACTGCGGTTGAAGTTTGCGATGAAGGACCTCGGTCCAGCAAGACACATACTTGGTATGAAGATTAGTCGACATCACGGTAACAGACAACTTTTTTTGTCTCAAACCGACTACATCGGACATGTCTTGGAATGCTTCAACATTCACTCGGCCAAATCTGCTTCGACCCCGCTCCCCATTAACCTTCGGTTGTCTCAGCGAGAGTGCCCGACATCCGGTCCAGAGGGGGAAGATATGAAGTCGGTACCGTATGCACCAGCAGTCGGCTCCCTTATGTACGCGATGGTCGTCACACAACTTGATATTTCTCACGCGGTAGGAGTCATCAGCAGATTCATGCACAACCCAGGCCGATCGCACTGGAACGCAGTCAAGCATGTGTTCAGATATCTAGCTGGCACAAAAAACCACGCCATTCTTTTCGGCTCGAACTGAACCTCAGGCATAGTCGGTTACACCAACTCGGACTTCGTCGGCTGTGTGGACAGTCAGAAATCAACAACCGGATATTGTTTCAAATTTGGCAATGGAGCAATCTTGTGGAAGTCGAAACTTCAGGAGTGCACATCCACCTCAACGACGGAAGCGGAATATGTAATTGCGTCCGACGCGGCAAAAGAAGCCTTATGGCTCGGTCGGCTGGCACACATGTTTCGACAGGTCGACCTCGACTCGACTCTAGTTGTCTACAGGGACAATTAGGGTGTTGTTGCTTTGTCAAAGAATCCGGTTCACCACAACGCCTCCAAGCATATCGACGTTCAGTATCACTTCGTTCGGGACTGCGTCATTTCAAGGAAAATCGGCCTCGAGAAAATATCCACAACCGATAATGTCGCAGATGGAATGACCTAGTGTCTTTCGGCGGATCGTTTCCGGTCCATTTGGCAGTAGATGGGCGTAACAAAAAATCAGTCCGGTTAAAGTCGGACACACAGCACAGGATGGTTTCGGACCACCGACATTGGTTCTTCTAGGATCGGCTTCAGCTCTTACGACCCAACTGGTTCGGTCTTCTGTCTTCGGATCTTGCTAACTCTAACAAAACTGATTTGTCCGATAAACCTTGTATATACATGCAATTTTTTAGATAACCCATGTATACGCCCATTAGGGGGGAGTGTCGAATACAAGTGTATAATGGCTGTATTCACACTGTGCCTTTGGACAACCCAAGTTTGAGTTATTTCTGTAAATAGCATAAAGGGCAGTTGCCCTAGGACAGTCACTATATAAAGTGACTTTGTAACCTTTAGTTGGGTGTGTTGTTGTCATTTTGTAACTATTGCTATTGGATATAACGCTTCTTTGTGCTTATCTCTCTCACTCTCCCTCTGTGTCTATCTTGCTCATGTGCATACACAAATTCTTCTTCATCACGAATGTTGCTTGCACTTCCGCATTGATGGCCTTGTCCCCAACAATCGGAGGACGTGGAACGGGCAAAAGCGAAATTGTACACGGCATGGAAAAAGAACAAGGACCGGTTCAACCGGACACACCGGTTGAGACCGAAGAAGATCGAGGAAAGCTACTAGGTGTTGGTTTATGACAGTAGCCTCGACAACCAGCATAAGGCAACGCAAAAATTTGCAAGGAGATGGTTCGGGCCCTACCTGGTGACAAGAGCGAATGATAGCGCCACGTACCATCTCACGGAGCTCAACCGAACACGGATGGTGGTACAGGTTGCGGGAAAACGGATCAAGACATTCAAGGAATGGTACGAGGGCGAGCCAGACCCGTGTTGCGAATATGGGAATGACGACCCGGAAAGAGTAGATGAAGGCGGGAAGGTTGACGGTGTTGTGAAGATCCGTCACTACGAGCGGATCGTGAGGCGGAACCGCCGGGGTTCTGGACCGAAAGGATTCGAAGTTGCACAAGCTTTAACGAGAAAGTATTTAAGATAGATTGAAAGAGAGAGAGATTGAGATTAAACTCTTCACTTTAAATTTGAAGAATAAGATATATCATCAATTGGATTACAAGTTTCTTATTTGATCATCCAAAATTTTTATATTAGTCCTTTCATCTTTTTCCTCCCCTCTTTTATAGATGCCCTCATGCATTTGAGGGTACAAGACATGCATAAAATGCATGTTTGCCATTTGGCGCTCATGTATTACATGTGGTGCATGATAACCACGTCACTCATTTAAGGTCTCATGTATTAGAATTTATATATAATGACAAAAATATTATTTCATGAAAATGTCTTAGCTTAGTGGTAAGCCTAAAGACTCTCAACTTAGAGGTGCAAGGTTCAAATCCACACTTGCACTCCTCGTATGTATATTCTGGTCACCGGATGCCGCCGGTTACCATCGGTCCCCAGTTTACTGGCTCCGCCACCAATTGATGCCTCCATCGTCGGATCCACCGCCGACCAGCCAGTTTCGGTTTGCTTACCGGTTGGTTCTAGATTGCTTACCGACCAGTCCCGGTTTGCTTTCCGTTCGGTTCCGGTTTAGTTTCTAGTTTATCGGCCGATTCCGAATTGATTTCCGGCCGATTCCGATTCCATTTTATTGTTAGTCGGTTTTTGGGAATTTGGCCACGTTCATCCATCTAGACAAAGTGGCCAAAGTGCTCTTAGCACAAATGAAATATAAGGGATCTCAATGTGCTTATATAGCCAGGGCCTTAACTTTTCATATCTATGTGGGATATTTCACAGTTTTATTTTTCTTTTGCAAAACTTCATACCCACATAAGTTGACACTTAGATGTCTGTTTCTTATGTAGTAAAAGTGCATCCGAAAGCTCTTCAAGACCTCCATCCTTTTATAGTTTTATGTGATTTTCACACCATTACCGAAAATCTTCACGACATCTACCCCCACCAAACTACACGTCCTCTAGTACGTGCCAAGAAGAGAGAGTGTGAGATTTCGGCTATGGTGATCAATCAGATTCCTCCACATCTTCATTCACATCCGTCGTACTATCTTCATCGTCGAGGTGATCGAGGTCAGGATCCTTGTCTTGTCTTTTCTTGAAAACCTTTACTCTTTTTCCTGCAAAGGGTATGGCCAACCTTGATCCATCTAACTCCGCAAGGTGGTATGTGGCATTATCGTTGGCACTTATCACCACGTCACTCATTTAAGGTCTCATGTATGAGAATTTACATGTAAAACTATAATGACAAAAATATTATTTTATGAAAATGTCTTGGCTTAGTGGTAAGGCTAAAGACTCTCAACTTGGAGGTGCAAGGTTCAAATCCACACTTGCACTCCTTGTGTATATACCGGATGCCATCGATTACCGTCAATCGTCGGTTCGTCGGCTCCGTCACCAATTGACGCCTCTATCCTCGGATCCGCTGTTGACCGGCCGGTTCCTGTTTGTTTTCCGCTCGATACCAGTTTGCTTTCCGATCGGTTCCAAATTTCCTACTGACCAGTTCCGGTTTGTTTATCGGCCGATTCCGGTTCCATTTTATTGCTAGTCAGTTTTGGGGAATTTGGCCACATTCATCTATCTAGACAAAGTGGCCAAAGTGCTCTTAGCACAAATGAAAAATAAGGAATCTCAATGTGCTTATATAGCTAGGGCCTTAACTTTTCATATCTATGTGGGATATTTCACAGTTTTATTTTTTCTTTTGCAAAACTTCATACCCACATAAATTGACACTTAGATGTCCGTTTCTTATGTAGTAAAGTGCATCCGAAAGCTCTTCAAGACCTCCATCCTTTTCTAGTTTTATCTGATTTTCACACCATTGCCAAAAATCTTCACGACAACGGATCGGAGGACGATGAGTGACAAATGGCTGGTTCCTCCCTATCTCTCTCCTATCGGCACATACCGATGGACATGCGGTTTGGTGGGGGTGGATATCGTGGGGAAAAACGGCTACAAGAAGAAATGAAGACCTAAAGCATGTGAACTGCAACGTGCACGGATGCACGCAAATTATAAACTATGCTTGTAAATAACCTAGGACTAGGCTAGGTCGGCGTGATGTAGGAAAGTTTGATAGGACGAATTAAATACATGGATAAATCTAGGCGAATCTCTATCCGAAACGACAAAGATTAGCTACTTGATGTAACAACCCTCTCTCTTTTGGGTCTATAAAAAGGATGAAGAGAGGACTAAGAAAGGGATCGCACGTTTAGGGAGAATGAAGTGTTGTCGGACTGGGAACTGAACACCCGCTCTCTGCCTTCTACTTCGTTTTGTTAGCATAGACGCCTCTACCGCATAGGAAGTCGTGTGCTCCCGTCAGAGGCTCCTTGTTGTATCTTGGTGTGTGAGTGCGTGCGTTGTTCGCTAAGCCGATTGTATTTGCTCTATTTCCCTAACTAATCGTTGGTACCTGTCTCGTTGATAATCGAGTGTCGTTTTCTCTTCTTTCCCTTCTTGTGCTCCTTGGTCCGAGGCCTCTATGGTCCCGCCTTTGTTTCGCATGCACACGCTGTCGCGTTGTTACACGCGTGCGTGGAGAAAGGCGGGACCACGGGGGTCTTGGACTAGGGAGTGACGGAGCGTAGGAAGTCGTACTTCACCATTTCCAGGGCATCCCAGAAGCACACCGGAAGCAACCGAAGGGAGAGAGAGAAAGAGAGGGAGCGCGCGCTTGACACCGACTCACGCACACACGGGCCGACCCGACTCACGCCCTTATGTACAAGAAACGCAGGAAGGGGGGAGCACCCGACACCAACAGAGACACGAATATACACAGACAGACGCAAATGTAAGTATTACAAGGGAAAGAATACAACCCCGGCTTCGAGCCGAACCAAGCTAGGGTACGTTACAACAGTAGTCTGCAGCCAAGCCGTCGTTCGAGGAGCTCTCGGGCTCGTCACGCGGAGCGGGGTCTTGCACAGGAGACCGAGCAGCAACAACCCTCAACAGTCCACCCACACCGCGAAGAAGAGGAAGAAGAAGTAGAAGAACTAACCCTAAATCTAACAGTATACCCTCTAACACAAAATGGGCAACCGTTCATAAGTGACCCCTCCCTTCCTTTTATAGCCCAAGGAGGGAGGGACCTTACAATGTGGGACAAAATTTCCCCTCTTATTTCTATACACCCTTTCCTAGTACACGTGTGCACATGTTGCACACCACTTACTTGCCCTTTCCACCCCGGTTTCCGCCTATGGACAAAAATCTTCACGACATCCGCCCCCACCTATCCACACGTCCACCGGTACGTGCCAAATCCGGTGAAGGGTGTGAGATTTCGGCCGGTGAGAAACCGGTCTTCCGTAATCCGCATCCTGGCTCGCTCCCGGTTTGAACTGTCGGCTTCGGTTCTCCCTTCGCGCTTACCTCCCCGTAGGCTCGTTCGACCCATCGATGGGTCCTTCGCCGCGATCTCCATAGTACGTGTACTTCCGTTGGCCCTTGTACGGCCGTATGCAAGCTCCGTTGTCCACCGTATGCCCGATGTCCTCCGCTTGAGGGACGCTCGTACTGGCCTGCTTGGCCTCCATCGACCATTCGTGTTGTCCTGATTGCCGTCCCATGTTGCTTCGCATTGCCTTCGTCTTCTTGTCGTCACCTTCCTTCTCCATGGTCTTACGTCGCCGCGTCGGCTCGAACCGCCATGGTCTCCGGAACGGTGTGGAGGATCCTTCTTTGGCCTTCTACGCGCTACCTCTGAACCGCGGAACCCATCTTCGCGCTCGCCTTTCTGCTCCGCACCTCCGTGTGCTGCATACCCTCGTCCGTTGTTTGGCACTGCCTGTGCCGTACTCCGGTTCATTGCACGCCTTGTCGGCCCCTTTCCCGGCTAGATCGTGCATCGCCGCTCATCCGCATACTAGTGTCCTCCGCATCCGAGGAACACCCCGTAGTAGCCCGCTTGGCCCTTCCTGTTTTTGCGCTGTTGCAACAGGTCCTGAGTCTTCCGCTTGCCGTCGTACCCTCGCCCCCACCAGCTTGTCACCCGGGCTTGCCGTGTCAGTCTTCGCTACTTCGATAGAGCTACTGAGATTTACGAAGCGAGTGTGGAGGATCCTCCTCCGGCCTCTATTGTCGTCCCCTGATTCCGACCCTGTGCAATCCACTATGTACTCGTCACCTCGTTCTCGGCACCTCCCTTGTGCCATCTTCCGCTTCCTTTGTTCGGCACCGCCCGTGTCGAACACCGTCCCGTAGTCACGCCTCGATCTGGCCCACGATGGCCACTTGCGAGACTCTTGTTCCGTCCCAGGTGTGCCTTTCTGGCCCGACAAACCTTCCCGTTTTTGCCCCTACCGGCTCCTTCCGTAACCGGCCTATAAGGGTTTCGCACTCCGTCCGCCCCCATCTTACCGACTCCCGATCCGCTATCTCGTGTCGCCGGGTTCCGTTCCCTGCCGCCACCATCCTTCTCCCTAGGTCTCACGCCGAATCCTATTAGCCGGCTGCTGGAGTCTCCAGACCGGTGTGAGGGTCCCATAGGACCGGACTCCGTTTCTCTGCTTGCTGAAATTTGGGTGTCTTTTGTCGGAGTCATTCACGACTCTCCTCATGTCTTCCGCGTAGCCGGGTCCCGTTTCCCGCCGCCACCAGCCTTCTCTCTCGGTCTCATGTTGCCACGTTGGTCGAACTGTCAGAGTCTCTGGTTCGGTGTGGGGATCCCGTAGGACCGGACTTCCTTACGTGCACTGACCTTGTCGGAAGGCTTGAGATGGTCTGTAGCCACCTTGCCGGCCTGATACCTTCTTTCTCTCCTTCCGTTGTCCGTTCACGTTCACCGCCGCCACCGATCTCTCCTATAGGACTCACGTCGGCACTCGGGCCAACCGCCGCATCGGTGTGAGGATCTTCGTGGGACCTCGGTTTGCCCGCCCTTGTCCCCCCGCTGCCACTGTCAGTATCTTGGTGTTACGCCGACCGCGTTGAAGACTGCCGAAGTCTCTAGATCCGGTGTGAAGGATCCTCCTTGGGCTCCTCATATCCTTGACCCTTATCCTGGGTCTTCCTTCTTTCGCAAGTCGAGAGGGTGGCTCACTCCACACCCTCTCCTGTGGTACCGACGTACCGTGTTCCCGGCCTCTTCGTAGGCCTGCTCTCTTCCTCCCTCCCGGAATGGGTTTCCGAAAGTCCGCTCCGCCCGGTTCTCGTTCGAGTCTGTCCGTCATTCTCTGGATTGCCGGGTCTCGTTCTCCTGTCGCCACCGATCTCTCCTATAGGACTCACGCTAGCACTCGGGCCGATAGCCGGATCGGTGTAAGGATCTCCGTAGGACCAACCTTCATTATCCTCTTCATCCCTTGTACTTCTCCTGAACTCGTCGTTGCTCTCCTTCTCGCGTACCCGCCTCCATCTCCCATCTCTCTAGGTCTCACGTCGGCGCTCGTTACCGGCTACTTGAGTCTCCGGATAAGACGTGGTGCTTCCGTCCCGTAACGATTTGCGGACGCTCGTTCGGTGGTACTGCTCCCAAGTACGTTCGGTGAGAAGCATCTGGTCTGTGATCAACCAAGCCCCGCCTGGGCTTGGTTCTCCAATATCCGTAGTTTCGGTTCTGATGCCGACCTCTCCGGACTCGTTCCGAACCCTTGACCACTTCCCTTCCAATTCCCGACCTTCGCCCGGTCGGTCTTTCTCCCCATGTAAAAGAGGGTGGCTCGTCCCACACCCTCTTCCGTATCGGCACTTTCATGCCAAATCCGGCCCCGATCGAACGATCCACGACCGGATTCTGCTCCATCCGAATCGGAATGCCGATCTTCTCGTGCCGCTTCCGTCCTCGGCCTCCTCGTAGGCCGTTTCCCATCCCTCTTCGCTGGCATCGTGCCAAGACTCATCGTCGGTGCCATCCTTCTCTCCGGTCTCATGTCGGCACACGGGCATGACCGCCGGAGTCTCCGGAATCCGCATGGAGGGCTCTTCTCCGCTCTCGACCCTGTCCTCAGTCGGCAATTCTCCGCAAGTCGAGAGGGCGTTTTGTTCCGCACCCTCTCCCGTGGTACCGTGGTACCGATCTTCCGCCATCGCGTGGGGCAAGTCCGTCTCCTCAGTCTTGGCTTGCGGCCTCGATCTTTCCTCTTCCTCGAGCATCGCCTTGAGAGCTGTGTACGCCTCTGCAATCCTGGCCCCAACGCTGACCCTTGCCGACTCTCTTTGTCGTTCGGCCTCTTCCCGCTGTGATGGCACGCCGTCGCGCCCCTTCCTCTTAGTCCTCTCGGCTCGCTTGTTATCTAGTCGTTGGCACACCCTTCTGACCTTCGACTAGTCCTCCGTAAGCCCATTCGCTTCGTCGTCGTCTTCGAGCTCAATCCCGATGGCTTCCCGTTCCGCTCGGTCGATCGACCTGATGAACAATAGGACTTTGCCCGCCCCCACCAAACCTTGTTCTCGCTCCGGGAGCTGAGCAAGCCGTCGCTCGAACTCTCGGAACGCCTTGGTCGCGCCCCGGTGGGTCTTTGCCGATGCTACCCACTGGTCGAAGTCGTGTCGTCCCCGGCTCTTCCGTCGTCCTCCGTATGCCTTCAGGAGCGCCTCTTCGAAGGCCTCCAACGAACTATGAGCCTCACGGAGCTCCTTTACTTCTGCATGCATCCGGACAGCTACGACCCGACAAAAGAACTCCAGCCTCAACGCCTCGTCTACGCCACGCTCCTCCATATCCACGTTGTAGGCTCCCAAGTAAGATGGGACTTTGTCCCCGTTGAAACGGTCGACTCTTTCGACCACTCGCTCAACCGCTTGTTGCGCTGCTTCTCACCTCATCACCACTTGTGCCGACTCCAACACCACTTCGGCCACCATCACCGCGAGGTCGTCGTCTTCTGACTCCATCCTCCCTTGCCGCCTTTCACGTCGGGTTCACCAAAGATGTCACGTTGTTACGCGCGTGCGTGGAGAAAGGCGGGACCACGGGGGTCTTGGACTAGGGAGTGATGGAGCGTAGGAAGTCGTACTTCACCGTTTCCGGGGCATCCCAGAAGCACACCGGAAGCAACCGAAGGGAGAGAGAGAAAGAGAGGTAGCGTGCGCTTGACACCGACTCACGCACACACACACACACACACAGGCCGACCCGACTCACGCCCTTATGTACAAGAAACGCAGGAAGGGGGGAGCACCCGACACCAACAGAGACACGAATATACACAGACAGACGCAAATGTAAGTATTACAAGGGAAAGAATACAACCCCGGCTTCGAGCCGAACCAAGCTAGGGTACGTTACAACAGTAGTCTGCAGCCAAGCCGCTGTTCGAGGAGCTCTCGGGCTCGTCACGCGGAGCGGGGTCTTGCACAGGAGACCGAGCAGCAACAACCCTCAACAGTCCACCCACACCGCGAAGAAGAGGAAGAAGAAGTAGAAGAACTAACCCTAAATCTAACGGTATACCCTCTAACACAAAATGGGCAACCGTTCATAAGTGACCCCTCCCTTCCTTTTATAGCCCAAGGAGGGAGGGACCTTACAATGTGGGACAAAATTTCCCCTCTTATTTCTATACCCCCTTTCCTAGTACACGTGAGCACATGTTACACACCACCGACTTGCCCTTTCCACCCTGGTTTCCGCCTATGGACGAAAATCTTCACAACAATGCGTAAATACGCGACAATGTCTCACAGGTCGTAGGGCTTATAGTAGGACCTAGTTTATGAGGATAGTCACGATGAAATGTGGTGACCATGTTCGCGACATTGGAAAGATTTGTTGCAGGTTCCCAAGTTCGATTGTTGGGGGTATAGCCTACCCAATCAACCAAGTAATACAACTTGTTGCACATAATTTTAGAATCGAGAATGGTAGAAACCTCAAATCTGGGTCGTTCCAAGAACTCAACATGTGGTGGGGGAGTTATAAGACGACCCGGAATTGAACTTGGGGCGTAAGGTTCCAAAAGGGATACATGAAACACCGGATGAAGACGTATGTGCAGAGGGAGCCCAAGACGAAATGCAACATCACATATCTTACTGGTGATCATGTATGGGGCAAAACGTTGGTAAACCAATTTATCGCAAGGCCGAGTAGTGTTGATGTTGTGTTGGAGAAGTCATACACGATCCCCAACACGGAATTTTTTGGAGGAATCTAGGCGATGACGAGTGTAACTTGAGCATCATGCAAATTGTGAAGAATGGTAGCGTGAATTTCTTGGAGGCGACTAAGACGATTCTCAGTAGTAGGCTTGGTAGGCACTTCTAGATACGCATTCATTGTCCATCGAGGATGACGGCCCATATTTGCAAAAAGTGGGGAATATCCCGTAGAAGAATGGACCGAGTTGTTGTAAGTGAATTCAGCCAAGTGCAAAAAATCAACCCAATCATCTTGTTGGTAGTTGATGAAACAACGAAGATATTGCTCCAATGTTTGGCTGGTACGCTCCGTTTGGCCATTAGTCTCAGGATGATAGCCCGAAGAAAGCTTAGATAAAATTTGGAGAAGTTTGAGTATGTGCTTCCAAAACTTTGAGATAAATTGTGGACCCCGATCACTAATAACATCATCTGGAAGATCATGGTGCTTAAATACCTCCCGCATAATTAGATCGACTGCCTCTTGACTAGTAATAGACTTCGTACATGGCAAGAAATGTGCCATTTTGGTAAGACGATAAACCACTGTGAGAATTGCATCATAACCTTTTGAAACTGGGAGATCGGTAATGAAATCCAAGGATATAGACTTCCAAGGATTTTCTGGAATGGGAAGTGGTTGTAGTAAGCCATAGGATTGGTGTCAAGGACTTTTTGATCGACAACATGTATCACAACTGCGAACATACTCCTCAACAAAATGACGAAGGCGAGGCCACCAATATTGTCGAGAAATTAATTCTAGAGTTTTGCGTACTCCAAAATGTCCAGCCATTGGTGAGTCATGGCAGTGTTGTAAAACTTGTAGTCGTGGGGGACCATTAGGAACATACAATAGGTTTTGTCGAAATAGAAAACTACCATGCCAATAGAACTGACGATAATCATTATGAGGGTTTTTCGACTGCGAGCAAGAAGCACGATCTAGGACAATATGATCCAAAACATCCTTGGCGAATTCATCAGTGGCCATATGATCTCGAATGGAATCAAGAATAGTGGAATCTTCAAGTGTTTTTATGGCATTAACTACCATTAATCATAGGCGATTAGGACCTAAAAGGATTTGTTTTTGATGCTCAAACGTAGGTTCCCCTCGACGAAGTTCCATATAAGAGCATCGAGAAAACGCATTTGCTTTGCCTTGATGCATCCCAAGGCGATATATGATTACAAAGTCAAAGTGGGTCAAAAATTGCGCCCACCGTGCTTGTCACCGACTCAAGATGCGAGCATTTTGAAAATATGGTAGGTTCTTATGATCATTGTAGACAATGATCTGTTGAGAAGATCCTTCTAGAAAATGTTGCCATTGTTGAAAAGAATCCACGATTGCAAGAAGTTCTTTGTCATGGATCTCAAAGTTTATCTTTGCAACTTCAAACTTTTGGGAATGAAAGGCGACAAGGTGTAGCTCTCCGTCATCTCCAGTCTGCGATAGGACACTTCCTAGTGCAAAATTGGATGCATCAACTTCAAGGATGAAGCCGCGTTTTGTTGGGTCGACATGTGCTAAAATAGGTGTCGTTGTAAACGCCCGTTTTAAACTTTCAAATGCCTTGGCTGCATCTAAACTCCATATGAATGGTTGATTTTTGTGTGTGAGTTGAGTGAGCTGAAGCACAACCTTAGAATAATTTTTAATAAATTTTCGATAAAAGTTTGCAAACCTGAGAAAACATTGTATATCGCACACTCAAACGGGCATCCACCACTCTAAAATTGCTCGAACCTTCATGGGGTCTATAGAAATACCATCTGATGATACAACGTACCCCAAAAATTCCACTTGATTCTGGTCGAAACTACACTTTTCTAATTTTGTGTAGAGACCATATTCTCGTAGTCGACGTAGTACCTGACAAACATGTTCTCTCTTTCTCTCTCTTTCTCTTGATAGTTTAAACCAATTTGGTTTTTGGAGGATTGATAGATCCCTATTTAGAAATCCCTATAGAGTAATATAGATTACTCTAGAATAATTTAGGACATTCTAGAATATAGAGTAACCTAGTAGTCTAGAAGGTTTATAGAGTATTCTAGAAGGTTCTAGCATATAGAACACTCTAGAATATTCTAGGACATTCTAGAATATAAAGTAATATATAATATTCTTAAGATATTGGATTATATATTCTAAAAACCATACACATAAATATGTTACTATAATGGTTAAGGATTTGACATGTGTATAACAAGTTTGTGGCCTCAAATCCTTTTGAGGCATGATGTGAGTGTCATCATGACAGAAGGGGCATGTTGAGAGTCAAACTCAACTTCTCGAGTGTGGGAACACACTCTAGGATACTCAAGTGTGTGACCACCCCACCTCTTTGTATAGTAACTAGTGTGTCATAGAAGTTAATATCCTATGATACATATTCTTTAAAGAAGTTAAAACTCGACCTCTTTCCCAAGAGGTGCCTCTAGTGAGAGAACCTAGAGAGAAGGTGACTACATAAGCAACTTCTCCTTTTCTTTTGTAACTATTGGTCATTCTTGTTGTACAGTTTTCTGTTTTTCTGTAACCTCTCTCTCTCTCTCTTTTGTGAAAACTCACAATTATATTAATAAATGTGTGTAAAAAACACTACTTACAATGGGTGTGACCATGAAGTATGGACACCCACTAACCACACTACACTACATGGGTAGTGGAACATGTTGAATTGCTAATAGGCAAGACGAATATTCCACCAAGGAAAGGATTTCCACTTGCTCCAATAAAGAAAATTGACACATTAGTACTCCCTTCAACTTTCGTAGATATGCTTTCACTCCATGTCTACCATCGAATATAAAAGCGTTGCGCGTATTCCAATTATAACGCAATCCCCAATATCTCAAAAATAGAAAAACAATCTCCATCTCTGACTTTGGGTCCACCTATGTAATTTGTGCAAACACCCACTGTCTAGGTGTCAAATAACACTGTGATAAAACTTGCCAAATTTGAGAAATGTAACTCCAAATCTGAGAAGCAATCGGGCATTGTATAAATCGATGAGTACTATCTTCCATTTGAACAATTAGATGGCTGCATACAATGCATACATAATTAGATAGCTTGACATTTTCAGTTGAGTATGCATGTTAGAATTCGTAAAATTGTCGTAAGTGCTAAAGAAATGGTTATCACATTGATGAAGTTCTTGATAGCCTCGCTAAAACAATTTGATAGATTTTGTCTACGAGCACGACTTCTCAACAAATCAAGTGCTACTTTTTGAACCTTTGATACACTGGGCAATTTTGCCGAGAAAAACACGTGTATTAATAAATGCATATGCACACACAATCCATTGGATAAGTATAGTCTTGAGGTAATTAATATTTCAAGAGCAACATTTGGTGGTGACAACATGGATGAAAGCAGTAGAAAACAAAAGAAGAAGTCATTGTTTCACTTGAAGTTAATGTCTTTGGGAAAATGCCAAGTGGCCAACAAGAATAGGGCATCATAGTTAGTTTTCAAGCGAAGACCAGTCTAGCTACGATATTACCTACATTGGATAGTTGGTTGAAAAACAAAGTGTTCATCGAACGAAACACGATAAGAAGCAAAAGTGACACCCGGAGGTATAATCAAATACACATAGGAGTAGGCTTTACTTGTTGACATTTAAAGAGAAAGTATGTATGTCGATGTATGTATATATCCATATGTGTATATACTATATACACATACATATGTGTATGTTGTGTATGTGTATATGTATAATGTATGTATATATTCAAAGGCTAGAACATGAGAATATGGTAGAGTGGCATTTCTGGAAATTGAGGAAACATGGGGGTCATTTTGTTTTGAATATTATGATATTCTCCGCCACGTGGCATGACGCTGGCACGATCGCAGCGGCTGACGCCTGCCACGTCCGCAGCCCGCTTTCCACGTAAGCACGCGCTGACCTGTTCCCCTACCACGTGGATTGCCAGCTAGGACCGTTCTCCCTGAGCTGTAACTACAAAAGCTCAGTGACGCAGACGGCGATGGCAGTCTCTCTCTCTCTCTCTCTCTCTCTCTCTCTCTTCTTCCTGTTCCTCTCCTTCTCGACGCTGTTGTTGCTGGATTAGGTTTCCATTTCTTTCACTGCTTTAATCTCTGCGACAATTTCTGTGAAAACCCTAACTACCTTGTTGACCAGATTCTTTACTGTTTCTCAGCTAGGAACTCATTGCAGATATGGAGGTCAGTCTATCCTCAGATTATCATCAGAAAGCACATGAGAAGAAGAAGGAGCTCCATAAAGCTTCAGACATATTTGTCCGAGCTCTCGAAAACGAGAACATCAAGTAAGTCATCGAGAGAGAGATCACAGAGAGGATTCCTGAAGAAGACGAATTATAACCAGTTATTAGAGATCGTCACTATTGTAATCTATAAGCATTGTGATCAAAATATAATCTTTCATCTCATCAATCTTCAAGCTAATTCCATTCCATGGATCGTCTGCCCTTAGGCTAAGTGTGATGGTTGAATTCTCTCGGAACAGGTTTAAGCATGTTAGTATAGATATTTATACTGAAGATTTAAGGCGAATACATATTCAATATGTATAGAAGTTTAATTAATTACCGAAAACAATCCCTATTATCACGTGTTCCAAATTCCCGAACCTAATTTTTAATACGCCGATCAAGAATGATTAATTCAGAATGAATTTCATTAATATTGTTTGATCTGTTCGAACTGAATAACGAGTGAAGTAAATGATTCACGTGAATTGCCATTCCATCCATCCATTGAATTCAAGTCTTTCCATAGTGAATAATGATATGATTAATCCATGGAATTACTCTCCAGACACCGGATCTCCTATTATAATAGCTAAATGTTTTCATGGTAACGATTTTTATGTATAATGAACAATATATTTTGGTCATTATTGTTGCGTCTTAAATTTCTGTGATCTTTAAGATGAAAAAGTTAATGATTTGTCTGCTTTAATTTTGTTTAGATCTACTCAAATGTGATTGCAAATCAGTGAAAGTTGATTTGTGCCCAGTTCTGATCCTCATGATCAAGGATTTGATCAGAACGATTGATCTGCATAAAACAAAGACAGAAATTAGTACTTAATGTTTGTTTAGAAGAAGAAGAAGACGAAGAAGAAGATGTTCTATTAGCTCCATGGAAGAATTAGAGAATATAATGGTTTAGATAGAGATACACGCTAATGTCGATCAAAAAGATTAATTCGTCTACAGTAGTCATGGCACACGCTACATCTAATTTTCTTCTTCCGTGCATAACATGTCCTTAATTCTATATTTTCATAAATATTTTCCTGCAAACACATGTAATAAGCATCAGTGAAACATTTCAATATGACCTTCTGACTTAGTGAACTATGTTCATGGATGGCCGTTCTCATTTATATTAGATTGAAGAATCCAAAGCTCTCCATTTCGCAAAAAACCTTAGAGAAGAGATAAACTGAGCGTTAATTATTATTGGCAATTTAGGTGCGCATTGAGCATATCCATCATGTTAGCTTGGTAACTTGGAATTGACACATAAAGTCCATTCATTTTCGGCATTCTGACTTTCAAACCGCATTAAAATGTTTGGGTTCACCATTCAATGATTTTACTTTTCTGACACTCCGAATTGCAATAAATAGAAATAACACAAATATCATCATAATTAAGTATGAGAAATTAGAATTGTGCTAAGTAATTTTCTTCTCGCATAATATATAACAAACATTTCAGGAGATTGTTTCTTAGTTCTCTCAATGAGAGATCTATAATGATTGACCCCGCAAGTTTTTGCTATATCTAGTTGAAACGCCCGTGGTTACTCCAATAAAGGGACAGAGAGGAGAAGGAATTTAAAAACATAATTGCTCAAACAGCACATACAACTGTCAAGCAAAAGCTTGGATGATTTTATACATATAATTGCTCAAATTGCACAAATAGTTGGGGAAAACAATGAAAAACTCAAGGGCGGGCATTTGAGGAGCTAAAGAAAAGATTTGGGGGAAACGGGGGGCATTGGGAGTCTTTCCCAGAGTCTAATTGTGTAGAGGGGTGACAATATAATGTGTATATCTGCGCAGATACATCTTTGGAATACCAGGCGAGGAGAATCTGGATCTACTGGAATCTCTCAGAGATTCAAGTATAAAGTTAATATTGACAAGGCATGAGCAAGCAGCTGGATTCATGGCAGCAACAGTGGGAAGGCTAACTGGGAAAGTGGGTGTCTGTCTCTCAACTCTAGGTCCAGGAGCAACTAATTTTACAACTGCTGCAGCTTATGCACAATTAGCAGGATTCCCTATGGTGAGTAACCATTCCTTAATAATATGCAATTACTATTTGGTTTATTATATGAATTTATTCCATTCTAGCCACATCTAATGCATCGCTAAAATGCACGGATCTGTTTCATTGATTGGAATAAATGTAGTCTATTTATCAAAGTTTTTTGTAAGACTTGTTTTTCCTTTTATTCAATCGAACCTTTCTTGGATATTTTTATCAGAAATTAAATTGCGATGGAAATTTGGTTATTCCCCACCACGCTTGATTTATTCTGTTTTAGTCATTGTTGAATCCTATGGTAAACGTTATAAACTTCTGACTTTTACAACAGTTATTTGAGATTTTTCACTGGTTTTCATTAGTAGAATCCTGTAGCAAGCTCGCAGTTTGGGAAATTGATTGATTTTGATTACTAGAATATTGCGGTGAAGAATGTCGTCAATAAATGCATATATTTATAAAGTATCTACTGCATGTGTATGAATGTGTGTATATGTAACTACTTTTGTTTTTATACCTAAATTCACATAATAAAGGGAGACAAAGAAAGAGAAATAGAGAGGGGGGGGGGGAGATCATGATTGGGCTCTGTTCATCTACAACAGAGGAGAAGATGCCTACCTTAAAAAATATGAAACGGGAAGTTTGAATTCCTTTATATGTATGTATGTGCGTGTTTGTTTATTAATTCAACGTGTACTAATCTGTAAAGTGAATGTTTACAAATTATGCCATAGATGGTTGTAATGGCTTGTTTAACCTATGAGTATCCATCCTAAGGTGAGGCTAAAATGCAGTAGGTAGAATACTGAAGTTCAAATATGCATTGATATACTACATAGGTGAGCGTTTTATCTACTATAGCAGTATAAACAAACCAAAACATCTGTTTCGAGCCCTACAAACTACTCTATTGCTTTTTATAAAAGATGGATTTATAGATTTATCCAGTATTCACTTGTGCAAGTTTATCTTTCAATAATAGCTGTCTGCATACGTTCTAACTTACATGCTCTCAAATGGACTTGCTCAGATGATGATAACAGGCCAAAAACCTATTCGTAAAAGCAAACAAGGCTCCTTTCAGGTTATCGATATAGTGGAGAGTATGCGGCCAATCACAAAGGTAATAAAATAACTACAGAAAACATTCACGGTTCAATCATTCATGTGTGACATCAAATTTAGATGAATTTAGGCCTTCATAAATAGATTCAAAATTTCAACTTTGCAGTAGCAAAGGTGTCATGTTCCAACCACGCTTGCATCAGAAATTTAGATATTACGTCATTAATTAGTAGCTTCAAAATTTCAAGTTTCCAGTGTCTAAACATAGCAAAGCTTTCAAATCTCCAATCATTTATCCCGGATGAGTAAGTTAGGCTAATGTCGGTGTATCAAATAATTTTCAAAATGTTCAAATTTGCAGTTTACTAAGCAGATAGCAGATGGTGAGCTTATTTCTTCTTTGGTAAGGGATAGTGTAAGACAAGCAGAAGAGGAGCGTCCTGGTGCAGTGCATTTAGAATTACCAGAAGACATAGCTGAAACAATGGCAGAGGGAGACATTTTTCCTGTTCACACGGTTCGGCGTCCCGTAGCCGAAGCGAAGGCCATAAAAAAAGCTGTGGAAATGATAGAAGCAGCTTCTTGTCCTTTGTTGTTGATTGCTGCTGGAGCAAATAGAAAACGTACTCAAAAGATGTAAGTCTTGATACACATGGAAAATGGTTACCATGCATGGAATGAAAAATAGAGCGGGAAAAGCTCCCAAATGCCCCAAGGGTTTGTTTATTTCTACAAGTGCCCCTGAATTTTCGTTATTTCTCCAGATGCCCTCATTCCACCCCTAAAGTAGAGAAAAAAGGGACTAATTGACCGTGTAATTGCTCTGAGATAGTGGTCTTTTGAGAATAACGAAAAGTCAGGGATATTTGTAGAAATAAAGAAGAATTTGAGGATATTTCGAAGCTTTTTCAAAACAAAAACTATATCACATTCATTATCCAGAAATCACACATAGACATTTATGGATGTAAGTCTTGTTTATGGAAGTAAGGATAGTGTATGGAAATTTGACAGGAAAGAAAAACAAACTTTATATATCTTTATCTCTAAAAACGAAACAAACTACATTGAATGGGAGAGTAGTGTAAACCAAAATTATATATCACTGTGTTTAAAATTTACACAAGGCTGGATTTAAGTCTTATATGGAGGGAAAAATAGTGTATGCACGTCAGATATGAAGGGAAAACAAGAATTATGTATCAGTGATCTCTAAAATATACACAAACATTGGATATTTTATATTGGAAGAATAGCGTATGGACATTACGTAGGCAAGCAAAACAAAAATTCTCTCTCTCTCTCTCTCTCTCTCTCTACAATTTACGAATGGGATTTATGTAAGTGTACACATTATATTCGAAGAATAATGTGCAGACAGGCTGGAAGAGAAATACTATATATCATTATCTCTAAAATCTGACAAAGTTTATATAGGGTCTATCATATATAATTCATTTCAAACATGATTCGAGAGGTTAGTGCAGGACGTAGATGGTTCCATGTCTAACTTCTTGACATGGCTCTTAATTAAAACCAATTTCTATTGTTCTTTTGTGAACATTGTGCATTGGAGCATTTAGGATTTTGGCCCGGATGAAGTCATCGTTAGGAATAGTTGAAAGAGTTTACGAGCTTTCTATGCAGTGGGTGGTGTGATTAGGGCTAAGCTGTGGAGACTCTTGATGCTTTTCTGTGTAGGGAGGAGAAAGTAAACTATATGAGATCTTAGGCATATACAGTGGGATTGCAAAGATTTGTAGAAAAGACGTATCACATATAAAGAGTCACTAGATCTGAGAAGTATCTAGTTCCATTGTCTCTTTGCTTTGGGCCAATTTTGGCCTTAGAAGACGTTAATATATCTTTCGTTCTTTGGGCACAAACAATTTTTTGGCAAAGTGGTCAGATAGTTAGATTCCGTACAAAAAATACTGAAGCAAGAAGTTGTTGACGCATTTTAAGTCTCAAGAATCTGGAAGTTAAACATTCTATCGATCAAGCCAAATTCCATTGGGAAGGATAATGTGATAAAGCAACGGGAGGTTACATAATATTCTCCTCTATCAAAATTGTGACTCAGTGAGCAAATTTGCAAAATGGATGGAACCACTTTCAAGGAGTACTGGAATTACCTTGGTAAATTAAGTTTTGGTTTTAGACCCTAAATCCCATCAAAGCTGTGTGGGATGGGACTGTATGAATGATATAAACTGAAATAGATTAATTTCTTGTGAAGAGAAATGAGAACAGACATTCATGCACAAAATATTTAGGGATCAATCTTAACAGATGTTTTTTTCATGTAACTCAGGCTTCGACAGTTTATAGACAGACTAGGCATACCTTTTGTGACAACTCAAATGGGGAAAGGAGTAATAACTGGTAATGTCTTGAGAAAAGGAGCATCCACACCCTTAAAAACTTTAAGGCACTAAAAAAAGGAATTAAGTGATACTTATAATGAAGAATTGGAACTCTTATGAATATTTAAAATTGACTGAATTGTGAGCCTGGAAGGGCATCCACCAGTATTTCTGTTTTCCTAACTTATTCTCAGTCAGGAAACTGTGTTTATGATGGAAAGTTCACTTCCAAGTTAGAAACCAAAGGTAGTAATCGTCGACTTAGACTGATGAAATGCTACCTACGTGCTTTGTTTCTACAGCTTATTTAATGTACAATGATACTACCGTGCATTTAATTCAATCAATCCTTTCTAAGTTAAGGTGTGTGTATTAGCTCATTTTCCATAAAGAAGAGCACACATTATCCTTTTGTTTATTCTGCAGAGGCTCATCCCTTATACCTTGGATGTTGTGCTTTATCGGCCATGGATTATCCACATATATGCGTTGAAAATGCTGACCTTATCATTAACATTGGTCATGATGTTGTTGAAAAGCCACCGTTCTTCATGGAGTAAGCATACTTTGTACATCAGCTGTTTGTTGAGTTTGACAATGTGCTTTCCATTTATGATTAACTTTATAATGTGCAGGCATGGAAAACCTCCTGTAGTTATACACGTAAACTTCTACTCTGCCAAAGTGGATAACGTCTACTTTCCACAGGTATATCTAGAGAGCTATTTTTAGCTTTGCATCTCGATCTGTGCAAGTTTGCACATGTCCTGTTTGTGCATTTATTGATACTGTTGCAGGTGGAAGTGGTCGGTGATATTGCTAATGCAGTATGGCAACTTAACGAAAGCTTAATAAGGCAGTCACATTGGGACTATGGATACATGCTTCAGGTACAATGCGAACCGTAACCCATGAAAATAAAACTAATTTGGAGAGTTTTATACCACATCAATTTTGCTTTTTGAATCCCATCGGCAACGAATCATATATATTTGAAGAACTCTATTAAATGATGCATAGGTTGTATCAAACTGATACATCATTTTTCATAATCTCCATGATATAGCTCCTGGCACCTGTGTAGACAGGAATGAGAAATTTTATGTGTAGCACATGCTAGCCCATGTATCTATGGAGCATAGATGCTGCAAAAGCATGGTCAACAGCCTGCGTGGATTCATTTTTACAGAAATAAGCTTTAACTAAAAAACTTGCTTTAATCTTAATTCTAGACATAGCTAGGCTTCTCAAGTGGGTTCTTTATATTTTGCATGGATATAGACAAAACGTGAAATGGAGTTGCACATGATAAAGGGTGTAGATGATTCGTCTTTTCCATTGCAACCTCAACGTGTTGTTGCTGATTTGAGGTGCAGTACTTTGTTTCATATCTTGCTTGTGAATTTCGTTTTACATGTAAGAAGAAAGAAGGATATATTAACATCTTTTAAGAGGCCCAAATGGCATATAAAACCAAACAATACATTACATTTTAAAATGCTGTCTCTTCTTTGAGAACAACAAACTAAAATAATGTAACTGAGAAAAAAGTAAATAGAATAAGACTAAGACGTGACTAAAGAAGAGGATACAATTCAAATCACGATACAGAAGATTGGAAAATGTTGGAAAAAGTTAGGACAAAATGATCATTTAGGAAATAGTTGGTGATATCTACTCAAAATAAAGAAAGAACTATTTTCAGAAATACCATTTTTCTAAGATAAAATCAAACTGATCTGCGAGGCATACTATTAGAATTAATTATGCAAATTCTTTCATTCTCATATTATAATAATCTTTTTCTGCATTTATTTCCTGTAGTTTTACTACTTCCTCCCATATACATAAGCATTCAAGATCAAGTATCCAAGAGAACTTTGAAAGAAAGAAAGCTATGTTAACATATTTTAAGAGGCTATAATTATCTATAAGACCAGACAAGAGATTACATCTCACAAAGTTTTCTCTTCTTTAAGAACAACAAACCAAAATAGATACACTAAAGATATGGTACTAAAGAATGTATATACCTAAGGACTTCAGATTCTAAGGACTTACATATACTGAAGCTTTTGTCTTTGAAAATCCTCTGACATGGACTGTTCCAAGATGGGGTGATTATCGCCTTTATTTGAGGGTGACTAGGGTGATGAGTCCGTGTTCCAGATGGTTGTGCCCTACGTGCATGACACATTTCTCTTTATTTCCTGATCTATTGAGTGTCTTGGTTGAGACCACAGTTCTGTAGTCCTTGATTGATTGTAGCACCAGGAGTGATAGAACTAAAGAAAATTGTGATCGTTCTTTATTAATGAGTTGTTTTGATCATATCGCTGTCCTTCAACAAGTTCTCTCAATGTCTCTTGAGTTCTAATAAAAATAGTCCCAATGCATCGTTGGCCGTTGTATTCCATTATCTTGAATATCAAACAAAAGTCTTGTTTGAATAGGCAGAGGTATCTACCTCTAATGACATAAAAAAGATCAGTTGGCAGAGATAGTGTTGTTCCAATACCAGAAAAGTTGAGACGAAATGAGAAATTGCATATTTATCAGGAGCCAACCTGAAATGTTCAAAGGAGGATCCACCCCCCTGATGGCATATCCGTTCTTCCTTAGGTTAACACGTGTATATCTGTCTGTCTCAATTTGTAACTGATGTGAAGAGGTCCTGAGCTTCCCTATTACACTATGGAGTGCATGAGATAGATGTGTATCCGTATAGGGTCTGGCAATAAATTTTGAGCTTACAAACCATCTTCTCTTTGCCTTTCGCCACAAAACCTTCAGGCTGCTGCATATATATGTCTTCATGCAGATCGCCATGTAAAAAGGCGGTCTTCACATCCATCTGTATGAGCTCCATATCTTCAGCTGCAACTAAGCCCAAAATGGTTCTTAATTTAGTCATCTTGACTACAGGCGAGAAGATCTCATCAAAATCAACTCCATATTCCTGCTTGTATCCTTTTGCAACCAATCTTGCTTTGTACTTTGGCGAGGAATCAGAAATGACCTTCATTTTATAAACCCATTTGCATGGAAGTGTTTTCTGCCCTTTACGCAACTGGACCAAATCCCAAGTGTCATTTTTCTCAAGAGATTCCATCTCTGAAAACATGGCTTTATACCATTTCTTGTTGTCCTCTCTGTCCATTGCTTCCTTGAAGCAAGACGGTTCGCCACAATCAGTCACCATGACATAATCAGCCACACAGTTTGCATCAGGAACAAATCTTTCAGGCTGTTTAGTAACTCTAGACGATCTCCTAACCCAATGCTCATTGTTTGGTAGCTGTTGAGCCTGCAAATCATCATTTTCAACTTGCTGTCCAGGCATTTCAGCTCTGCAAATCAGCATTAACAGCTTGCTGTTCTAGCCGTTCCTGCAGATTTGGTGGTTATCATTATGGGCAAAGGCTGGCTGATCATTTCCAGCCTCATTTTCTGCATTTGCTGGTAAGTTTACAGCAGGTGTTTGCTGCTGTAGAGCGGGCACATTTTTCTGTCTCAAAGGTATTTCTTCTCAGAATACAACCCTACGTACTTCCTCAGTCTTTTCGGGTTGTTTATGCATGCGATTTTCCCAGAAGATAAGATCATTGCTGCGTACTATTTTTCTTTTCTCGGGATCCCACAATCTATACTCCATTTCACCCTCGCCACCGTATCCTAGGAAAATACATTTGCAGGACTTTGGCTCAAGTTTGTTGCGTTCTTCTTTACGAATGTGCACAAAAGCCTCACAGCCAAACAGTCTCAAGTGAGCATATGAAGGTGGCTTGCCTGACCACGTTTCTTGAGGTATTCCCCCTCCCAAAGACCTGTTAGGTGACCAATTAATCAAGTGAACAGCTGTCATAACAGCCTCTGCCAAAAACCATGGGGTAACGCAGCATGAGACAGCGTAGTATGGACCCTATCTTGAATAGTCCAATTCATACGCTCTGCAACTCCATTTTGGGGTCGATTATAAGGGGCAGTGAGTTCCCTCTTTATCCCTTTGCTGTCACAAAATGCTTGAAAGGCCTTGGAGATATATTCCCCACCATTGTCAGAGCGAAGACACTTAAGCGTCTTATCAATTTGATTCTCAACTAATGCCAAGAATGTTCGAAACTTGTCGAGTACTTCATCCTTGCTACGAATAGGGTAAACCCATACCTTCCATGTAGCATCATCGACAAAAGTGACTAAGTACTTCTTTCCCCCCTAATGATAGCCCTGGCATCTGACATACATCTGAATGTACTAACTCAAGCGGGGAAGATTTCAGCGAAAGAGACTTTTTATGAGATGTTTGTACATGTTTACCATAAATACAATGAACACAATGCTCAAAATTAGTATAACGAAGACAAGGCAAGTAACCCAAATGAGAAAGTACTTTCATACCAATTTCACTCATGTGTCCCAAATGGCCATGCCACAAAGAAACACTTGGCTGCTCGGTTATGGCAACAACATGGTCACTCACACTAGATACATGGAGAGGATACAAAGTATCACTTTTACCACCCTTGGCAATAACTCTAGATCCCTTACAAATCTTCCATTTTCTATCACCAAAGGTGGTGTGAAATCCATCGTCCTCTAGCTGTCTGTGCTAATCAAGCTCTTCTTGAGCTGAGGTACATGCCGTACATGCTAAAGTGTGAAAGCAGAACCATGCCAGTACCTGCAATTTCACATGCATAGTTGTCCCCAAGATGGACAACACCATGTCGACCCCCCTGTGTAATCTGAAAACCACTCACTATGAGGGGTGACGTGAAAAGAAGCACCGGAATTGAGTATCCAAGTGTGCATGTCACCATCCGTATCTGCAAGTAAAGCATGTTCTCTGTGGCATGAAGAGACAAAGAGTACATCATTTCCACTATCACGGTCATGAATGACTACATTCACCTCTTCAATTTTAGCATTGCTCTTCCTCGGTTGAATGTCTCTCTTCTCTTCGATGCAATCATCTGTCTTCTTGCCCTTTCCTTTCTCTTTCTTCCATTTGAAACAATCACGTTTAAAGTGATCCTTTTTGCCACAGTGATGGCATTCTACATCTTTACCACGTGATTTACTGCAATCATTACTATCAAATTTGCCTCTCTGCTGTGACCTACCCCCTAGTATGCAACGCACTAGAGGACTTATTGGATGCATTGTTCTGGCAACTCATCTTTTCCACGACTAGAGAACTCTCTACATCGGCATAAAGAAGCATCACATTTGAATTGTTCATAGCAGTCTTGAAAGTATCCCAGCTTTTTGGCAAGGTGCAAAATAAAAACGTGGCCTTAACTCATCATCAATGATGAATTTCAAGGCAACCAACTGGCTGAAAATGGAATTGAACTCACTCAGGTGAGTTGACATAGGTGTGCCCTCTTTCATGCGCAAATCCATAAGTTTCTTAAGCTAATAAACTTTGCTACCTGTTGGCTTTTGGGCTACAGTTCCTCTAGCCTAGTCCATATAGAATAGGCAGTGTCCAAACCTTCAATATTAAACAACAAGGCATCAGAAATTGATAACTCAATAGTCGAGCGTGCAAGCTCGTTCAACTCTTGTCAATCATCTTGGTTTATATCTGTAGGCTTTACTCCTTTGACTTTAATAGGCTTTGCATGCTTCTTCTGCAGCACGATGTTGTAGCACTGCTTTTTCCATACCACAAAATTATTTGCACCCTCAACCATCTTGATTTGCATAAGATGGCTACTGTCAGTGCTGCCAATCATGATTTCTTAGCCCAAAAGGAGGACCAAAACTTAAGCAAAAAAAAAACTAAGCCTATAGACTCTCACACAAGTGAACTAAGGTACAAACAAGTACCAACCAATGATATATAGCCACACTGAAAACAGAAAATTTTAGATCTGCAAATAAGTTTTTAGAGGCAATATCTGTTGGTACATGCACTGTACAACAACCACGGGCAAAAAAAATAAATTGATCCACACTATCAAAGTCTACAAGATGTTTCTGCTATACATGGTCAAAAATGTGACTTGCTCCGCAAAAACAAAAACTTTCTCTGCAAAAAACGTGAGCTGCTTTGCAGAAAAAATGACCTGCTCTAACCTGCTCTGCTCTGATGGTTTATATATATATATATATATATATATGTATGTATGTATGTATGTACAAGTCAAAATGTGCTACGAGTGCGTTCACACCTGTGCACTAATAAAAGGCACGATGGCCCTTTATTTCCAACATAGGGCTGATCCATGTTCATTTATTTTCAATTTAATAATAGATGTTTGGACCACTCTATTCTTTTCCACTTTAATCATGTTGAAGTGTGGAGAAATGAAGCTATTTTGAAATGGGAGGTGTACATTGTCTTTCAAGTTACCAAGTGCTGCATAACCACGAAAAAGTCTAGCACATGCAGCCTCATGTAGGGAGAACCAAGACCCTATGAGTGTTACTCGTAGATATGTGTAGGATTGTGTGTTGCTATCTTTACCTCTCCCAAGAAGAAGTCTGGTTCTGATTTAGTTACCCCTGCTTGAGTGGTGTTAAATGCCATGACTTTTGTTTTATCATGGTCGACCGACGAATCGTCCTCTATACAAATGACTTTAAAGTATTTATATGTCTTCGTAGGCCCTCTTGAGAGACAGAGATCAACACAATGTCATTGGCATACAATGATATTCTGCTAAGAACTCTCCTGAACCAGCCAATCTCTCTATGTAAAACCTCTAGCGTAGGTTGATCCAGAATGGAGAGGTCTCTGAAACGAGGGAAGCACCTGTGATGGGGGGAGATAATAGCCTCTATCTGTTGATCACAAGAGTGGTGAAATTGTGGTTCATGGAGCCGGGGCCTATGTGCCCGACAAATTGCTATAGTATGATCTATTTGTAAACCCTTATTTCGGTCCTGGTTGGGAACCCATTTATGTAGCTCTTGATTGGCTTTGTAGCATTCGGAGTGATGGGGCTAAAGAAAGTTGTGATTTTTCTTTGTGGACGAGCTTGTCTGGCCATACTATTATCCTTCAACAACTTTTCCCTGTGTCTCTTGAGTTCTAGCAAGAAAAGTCATAGGAACCTTATATTCCATTACCTTGTGTAGTGGGCCAAAGCCTTGTTTAAAGACGCAATGATATCTCCCTCTTATTTCATGAAAAACAGAAAATGCAACCTTGAGTATTTTGCATCTCTTTATCAATCAATTTTCTAAGGGTATGAATGTAATAGGAACTCTCATGTCTCTGAATAATTATCATGAACATAATATCTTTTCAGGGAATTTCATGAAATATAAAATCTTGTATGCATTATAGTTTGTGATAAATTCTTGATGTTATTGCGTTATCATTTTATAGGAGGGCTATGCCAGATGACGGTGTCGTTTGTTTGGATAATGGTGAGCAAAAAGGACCCTCAAATGTTATAGTTTGATTTCAAACAAGAAACCAAATTGGATTGTGGATGAATCGAATTTATCCTTGGACACAACTTATATAAATGATATCTGTGTATTTACAATAAAAGCTAAATGCTGGCAGTGAAATGAGAAGGCTTCTTTGGTATATGTGCATCAATAAGCCATTGTGAATATTTTGCATAGTTGTCTTCAAATGTAAAACTTGATTAAACGAGAAACATAACAGTTCTTATTAACATAATCTTTGGTTCCAAAAATCAGCTAATTCTTCTGTAATACATGCATCCATAGTATTTGATTTCTTATTGTAAGAAACATCAGCTTAGCATAATAAGCACCTTCATATACAAGTCAGACATACATGTGCATATTTAATTACATAGATTTCTGCTGTGTATTCTTTATAAGAAATAACTACATTGATATGCATTTCAAATTTTAAGAATGTAGAATCCAAATATTTTTTCCTCCATTGATACTTATGCAATTGTATTTACTAATGCAGGAATGTACAAGATCTGGTTTGCCAGGTGCTATAAGGTCAATAACATTCACGAATGCGCATATGTTATCATTTAGAGATTATAATGTATTAAAATATGAATATAAATATTACATAGGACTAAAAAAATCAGGGGGAATTATTTGATAACATATTGAAGGCAGCTCCCTGTTTTACCTTGCAGGCATACGAACCAAACACATTGCTTCTTGACAATGCTTTAGCAACCATGGGAGCAGGTTTACCATCTGCAATGGCAGTCTCTTTGTTATATCCTCAGAAAAAGGTGGTTGCTGTCTGTGGGGATGGTGGATTCATGATGAATTCTCAGGTAATTTTTCTGGGCTATTCTGAAGATTGTTCTATGATCCAATATGGTACATATGTCTTGATTCTCTGATTCTATGATGTTTCATTCAAAAAGAATATCCCCATAAAAGATGTTTTCCTCTAATGGATCCATCCTAAATGTCAAGATGACTATATTGACAGAAACGTCTAATTGCTAGCAAGGTCCACATATCCTTGAAAATTTCCAGTTGAGAGTTTCTCTCGCAAAGAGGATGAATTCCTATGAATGTGACTTCTGAAATACACCTATAATCGTGTGTAAAATGTAACTCACTCAATTTTCCAGTAAATAAAATGCAGTGAACAGGCTTTGTTCAATTGTATTTTTTTTATCCTCAATCTTATTTTCATTTATGAACATATTTCTGTTTTGGGTATTCTGAAGTACTAACTTGTGTATGTATTTCATAATGGTTCTAGGAGATGGAGACGGCCGTGCGATTGAAGCTAAACCTAACAGTCATTATCCTGAATGATAACGCTTATGGAATGATAAAGTGGAAACAAAATCATGCAGGTTTTAATAAGTAAGTTTCCTGAATAACATTTCCAGTGCTTTGCCGATGCTAATTTTAAGTAAAGATGAAATAACAAACATTGATAATGCTACATACTTCTACACAGAGGGGAATGTTCAATATATAAACATATACCATTATGTAGAAAAAGTTTTTCTGTAGAATGTTTGAGATTTTTGATGTACTTTTTTGTTACCATAATATCAGGTGCACGAATAATATCAGATCTCTATATTTTATTTTGTGAAGTGGGATCACTAGTTCTGCTATTTTTTGTTGGTGCCAATTGTTGTCCTGATATGTACGTTGTACATTTGTTTGTGAAACTAGGATCTTCAATCTGCTATGATATAGTGGATGTCAAACTGCTGACAGATTTTTACTGCCCTTTTTCCCTAGGTTTCCATTATTTGAGGACAATGTTGTTTCGTCCTCTTGCATGGCATTCCTGTATATGTGAGTCCTTGATAAGGGCCATATGGTCAAACTTAAACAATGGCAGCTACTCCAGAATTGATGACATTTGATATAAACATAATGATTAGCCATTTATCAATTCTCTACCTTACAGGATATCTTCTTTTCTTAGGAAAGGTATACCTGAGACTTACAAATCCAAAGTCGTTAGTTTAAGTCTGACCATTGATCCAGAAGACATCAGTTCTTCACTGCCATAATATTTATTCGCTGATGAATTTATTGGCAGCAATACTTTTCTTGAGCTTAGGTATTCAGTGTTGTTATATCATCATGGCACTTGAAGCATAAATTGATAACTTGACATTTATGTTAATGATTGATTATATTTATTATGATGCTTCTAATTGGATGATGTTTGTATGCAGATTTGGGCTGGATTTGTCCAACCCTGACTTTGTTGAGTATGCCAAAAGGTATGATGTCCTCCGTGCCTACGATTTCATTATATTATGCTTGTACAACAGCGTTTTGGTTTGTGCAGTTATGGAGCACAAGGTTATCGTGTAACAAATGCAGACGATTTTCTGAAGCTTTTGCATGAGTGCTTATTTTTATCCGCACCTGGAGTCAAGCTTATTGAAGTAATCAAATATCTTGCTAAAGAACTTGTTTAGAAATATCCGGACTAACGTTTACTTTTTTATTAAAAAATAGCAATGAACAAAGCCTCAGATGACATGAAAGAAATACATCCGTTCTTGTCTTAATAGAAAGAAAGAAAGAAAGAGTATCATCAACAAAAGCCAAGATAACCAATGAGACCAAAGCATTTTTAATGCATAAAACTGATTAACTATATTTCACCATAAATATTATAGATGGTCTATAAACAAATTAAACGCTGAAATTTGGGTGTTATCTCATTAGAGATTCTAAGCCACAATGGTTACAACGGAACGGCATAGGTTTGCATCTCCTGTGACGGGCAATGATGGCTTTAGTTTTCTGAGATAGTGAGGTTGCAATGAGGTCCCTGTGATTGTGGCCATTTTCAGTGATAGAATCTTGTAGTTCTCTCTGGTTGACTCCTCGAGGGTGTGCTCTAATGTATGTGGATCTATGGGTGATATATATGTGCAGAGCTGTGGGTATGAAGTAGATAACAACGGTTCTTTATTTGGCTGGGTTGGCTTCTCAAGAGTTTGTCCAGTAGTGTGGATGCTCGAGCGAGACAAGTTCCTGGCGTCTGTAGTCCTGGAAAGCCCATGTTTTTCTGTAAGGGTCCAAAGTCTTCCCTAAAGAGGCAGTGCCATTGTCCTCTGATTTCATAGAATATGGGATAAAGCCATATATATGGTGCTCCTCTTTTCAAGCTCTACGGAACATACCTGGCAGAGACAAATCTTTGGTTTCAGACTTTCATATGTACATGTCTCTATCTGCAGTTGGTGTAATGACGGGTAGGTCTGCATAGCTATTATTATGTATGCCATGTGAGAGATAGGCATCCAAGGTGATGGGCAGTCACTAAACGTATCTGATAATGTGTAGGAAATTGTTCTTGTGATTTTCCATCCTGTGCCTAAGGGATTGATGGGTTCATCGAAGTCTGTTGTGTATCCAGCTTCATAATGATCATTTTGATTACATGATTTAGCTTTGTGTGGATGGGATTAAATATATACCATCTTGCATGTCTTTGTTATATACCATCTGATTAAATTATTTTAATCGACTTATCTCCCTCATACTGGTTGAGAATCTACATCAATCCATGATTTGCTGGAAGGTTGTAAAAATCTATAATAATCAATATAAGCTGCACAGTAATCATATGCTGAGCGCCATCTCTGATTCAAAAATACTGGATGTCAGTAAATATGATTTCTTCATTCGAGCTCTACAAGTAGTGGATGAGATACCACCTCACTAGATCCACTTGCTCGGTTGAACAATGTGTCCTTGTCTAGAGGATGTGTATTGTAACAATGTAGCCCCAGAATGCACATACTAGTCGCTTGGTTTGTATATGTTTGTATCACAATGTCACCCAAGACTGTCTTTAGGCTTGTGTATCCAATGATGGCTGTTGATTGAAATTTTGGTATTCTTTCATGCAAGAGGAAGTGGCCTATGAGAGCATTACAATGATTCTTTTAAGGCGAATTTAACCAACTAGTGAAATCAGATAATTATGTGTCCTTTTGCACACCAATAGGTGAAATGTGGACTATGTGAAAAATCATATATGTTGAGAAAATAATTTTGTGCCCTTTGGACATCAATACAAACAAAAAGTAAAAACTAATGTCTGTATTGTTCACATATTAATATATGTTACGACACCTTTTCAAGAGAGTATGTGTATATATTCTAGGTTCCTATAGAATATGACCGAGCAAACGAGATCCTGGACAAAGAGCTTCCAGGCATCGTACAACAAAAGAAGAAAACTTCAAAAACTGTATGTTATTTCCAACAGAAAAGATGAAATTAAACATACCAAATTTCATTTCCAGTTATCTATTGTTAAAGAAAGCTGAAATTATGCGTTCCATTTTTTGTAGGCAATATCACCAGCTCTCTCTGCAGCAGCATTAGAGGTGAAAGTTGTTGACTTGAATGTCAAGGAAAAGAAAGAAGCTGAGAAAATTATACCTAAGCCAAAGGTAAAATTTGAAAAGCCTGAAGGTGTTCGTCCGACAATTCCAGCTTCAGTGAAAGAATCAGATATAAAGACATACCCATTCTATATAGCAAACAAGCCACTTTATCCAAATTCTGAACTTGAGGTTGTCAACAAATATACTGGTAAAGTGTTTGCAAGGTGTGCATTAGCAGTACATAAGGATATTGACAGTGCAATAGGGGCAGCAGAAAGGGCCCTTCCTGCAGTTGCTGCCATGGCAAGCTTTGAGAGAAAAAAAGTACTTGAAAAAGTTGTCGCTGAGGTGACATCACGTGCAGAGGAGTTTGCTGTGGCTCTTTGTCTTGAAGCTGGAAAGCCCATAAGGTTTGTTCCTCATTCATATGATTATAATAAAAAATTTGATATCGTACTTCAATCTGTGATATCATAAGTCATGAATAGTGTGATTCATGGTCAGTTGTGAGTTGTGGTATATACTTAATTGTTTAAGTCATGGCTATTTTTAGCCATCAAAGAGCAGTGCCACTAGGCAGTGCAATTGATTTTCCTAGTGAAACGAGGGGTGGCGCCAATGTCCTGTTTGGCCTTGAACTAGTCTTACAGAAATGCCTTGTTGCTCAGGGCACATACTAAGAATGAAAAGTTGTTACAAGCAAGGAATTGTATGGAGATGTTATTGCAGAGGTTGGCGTAACTTGTTTGAAGCAAAAGTGTACCACTTGTTTCTAGGACAACAAAGTAAAAGAGAATGCAGAAACTAGTTTACACAAATAACTCATTGTTTCTATTTATGTAACCTTTCATATTAACCTTCACCAGAAAAAAGAAGTCAACCCAAATAAGAGAATGAAAGCAAGCACAAAAGGAAGGCCAGAGTGGCCTAGGAGACCAAACAAGAGATTACATCTGAAAACGTTGACTCATTTTGGAGAATAATATAAATGAGTAAAACTACCTAAAGTACATGGTCTATCCTACAACTAGTGGCTGTATATGATGAGCATGATTCAACGAACCTTCGGTAAAAAGTTTAAATATTCACATGAGATGACCATTGATATGCATGAATTGAAGTGCTATTTCTCTATCTATTTAGCCTCATTGGATTGTTGTGGTATAGTCCTGCTGTACTGCACTGTATTAGAAGGTGTGTGTGAAAGGTGATACTTCCCATTGTGAAATTTCTTGTGGGTTTGCAGCTTTTTTATTGTCTATAAATAGTTTCTCTCCATGCTACATCATCTATAGCAGGAATAAATCACAGGCCTAGTTGATCATCGTATTCCAGTAGAGTGGTTCAAAGTCTCATGCAAAGTGGTAGTGGTACATTCCCTTATTTTACTGTGAATAATACACCACAAACGTGCTAATAGCACAATAGGCAAATTCAATCAGTCAGTGCCTCGTCAATATAAAAACCAAAAAGAGGAGGTGAATGACTAGCTGGTATTTTAATCCCTTATGGTTCAGTCCTCTTGATTAAAGCATTCTGCAAATTGTTTGCATCTCCTTCTTCAGTGTTCTCATCCGAACACACCCAGGACTTTTGAAGACAGTCATGTTCAAGGTTCTTCAATTTGATCTCTTAGTGTTTTCACACAATTTGGTGCATCATTTTTTGCAGTTATTCCGTAATTGGTTCTAGTGAATTCCTCCAAACTTCCCTACACTTTCTGCCAATTGTACATGAGACATTTTAAACAGCATCTTGTGTTGATGTTCTTTTGTTTCATAAAGTACCTGTCATCTAAAGGCTTTATAATAACATGCTTCAGAGATGCGCGTGGTGAAGTGCAAAGGCTTATAGATACATTCAAGATTGCAGCCGAGGAAAGCACTAGAATGTAAGCATTTTCTCAGGGAAATGAAAACTATATCAATGCTTGTAATTTAAATGCTTTGCTTCTAATATAATGGTGTCATGAAGCTTCGAAATTATAATAAATGTTGCACAATCAACTATGTTTCATATGTTATTGTAAAGGAGGTAGAAAGATAGAATTCATAAAGTTTTTTAATCTGCTTTAAACTAAACCTCCAATCATGTATTTTAGATGTCTGCTCTGTTTCCTTTACAATTCACACAAAACAGTGTTGCTACATACTTTGTCGTGTCAGTTGCCCTCTCTGGATGTTATGCTATATGTATTTTAACCTTCTCAGGCTTTGGCTTCAGCAGGAATGTCTGAAAACTAAAAACTTTAAATGATTCACAAGTTTCTGAACTTCATTAACCCAGATCTGGAGAATATTCACAAATGGATATATCTGAACGAGCAAAAGGGTACCAAGCCCTGGTAAGTATGCTTTCAACTATTACCCTCTATTAACCCCTTTGTTATAGTATAAAATGAAAAATTTGGCACGATTACGATGTGAATGGTTGAAAATTGTTGGTTTCTGAAATTTCTCGGGTATTCCTGACTCCAATATAAAAGTGACATTTGTGGATTGCTTGAAATTTCTGTATCCAGGTTAGGAGATTCCCAATTGGACCAATCAGCATGATTAGCCCATTTAACTTTCCTCTGAACCTGGTATGTAGTTCTGAGTTCATATAATTATGATTTCTAAGACTTTAATAGAATTGGGAATTCCTGAAGAGTAGAAAGAGGTACCCCAATTTTTCTATATGAAAGTTCAAGGCATATTTTTTATAATCAGGCTGCACATAAGATCGCTCCTGCCTTGGCAGTTGGCTGTCCATTTGTCCTCAAGCCTGCAAGGTATGTTGAATCCTGCTGGAAGGATTTCTGAGCTAATTTTAGTTTGTGAATTGATGAAGTAGAGTTATTTCTCCAGCCGAACCCCTATTGGTTCTTTACTACTGGGTGAGATATTGTCACGATGTCGGCTACCAGAAGGAACATTTTCCATCCTTCCCTGTGCAAGAGATGGAGCTGAGCTTTTTACAGTTGATGAGCGATTCAAACTTGTCACATTCACCGGGTCACCCACTGTATGAATCTACATACATCTTTGTAATTTTGTACCTATACAAGGGAAAATAAATCTTCATGATGATCGAACATATTTCTTGCAGGTTGGGTGGGAAATAAAGAAGAAAGCCGGAAAAAAGAAAGTAGTGCTTGAATTGGGCGGAAATGCTGCATGTGTTGTTGAGGTTTTTCACATTTTTCATCATAAATTTCTGTTTTATCAATAAATGACAAGTAATGTCACTATTGACACATTTCTTCATAATTCATTTAGGACTTTGTTCCAGACATACAAACTATCGTCTCGAGAATTATTCACGGTGCATTCTATCAGAGTGGACAATCTTGTATCAGTGTACAGCGTGTATATATTCGTGATGTATGTATCTCATAGTCTCAACTGTTTGATAATTTAGAAGACATAAGTAAATGTAATGCTATTTAAAGAATAAATGATAATTAACACCTAAAAAGTATTTTTAAGGATTGATACCTTAGAATTATTCTGTCCTAGCGCACCAGTTACTCTACCCGAAACCCAAAACTATTTAAAGCAATAGTAAGGGAAAATAGTGAAGGCAATGCAATGCCTCAAAAGAATGTGTTAATGTTTGATAGTTTGGAAGTATCCTGTCCTGGCACATCAGGTGCTTACCCTAAAACTTAAGCGGTTAAAACAATAGTAAATTGGAAGTTTTGATATAATTCAATTCATATTAAAACATCATCATAATATTCTTAAAGCGATATCTTCATGAACTAATAGCATGTTACCGGATATTGCATTTAGAATTTTATACATCAGTGACCAGAATATTCAATTTACATGGAAGAAAATAAAAAATTGTTTGGCAACCTGAAAACAAATCTTTCCACATGAAGTGTGCAAAAGTTGTAAACATTCCTTGGATAGATTGTGTCCTTAATTTTTTGTGTACTGAGGGAGGTTTGCATCTTTCATGAGGGAAATTTAGCAATTTAATGCCTCAAAACATCATGTGCAAAGTGCACTGTGTTACAGCACCGCTTTTTGGAGACAAAACAATGAATCAACAATCAGGAACTAGTCGGAAGCAAGAGATGTTAATAGAAAACTATACATATGATTGATTAAATTAAATATTAATTAAAATTAGAGGCTTATTTTTAAAAAAATTTAACATTACAAGCCAGACTTTCAAATACAATAGATAGCATCTTAGAAAGACAATTCTAGTAAAGGATAAGTAGCATCGTGAAGTTGGATATTTCTTGTGTGTGTGTGTAGTAGTTGATATAGCATGGTATTGGAAAGCTGAATGATGAGCTCACTAAATTTCATGGCTATGGCCACATCTCTTAATGTTTATGCAGGATCATTACAAAGTCCTGAAGGGTGCTTTGGTGAATGCAACATCTAAGCTTATCAAGGTTTATTAACTATATGTAGTGCTATGAATCTTGACATGTTTTGATGATGAAGTTCTAAAATTAATTAATGAAGCCTAATGATTGTTATTTATAGGGAGATCCTTTGAATGAAGAAACGTTCATTGGACCTCTTATAGATGAACACGAGGCAATGCGGATTGAGAAGGCCGTGGCTAAGGCTGTTGCAGGTGGAGCAAGGTAAGAGCAGCACCCGAACGGGGATGTTCTATAGTAACCCATTGAAATCAACGCGCTAAATTATCTTTGCAGAATTTTGGTTGGTGGCAAGAGAGATGGCTGTTTCTATGATGCGACTATTTTGGAAGATGTGCATCCGAAAATGGAGGTATGAAATTTGTAGGAAATTTTGATAGATGATTAGCACTGATGTCATGTATGTGTAAACATATACTCAAATTCTTATGTATATATTTTGTGTCGGTGTGTTATGTATGTATGTACGCATACAAAAAATATATACACATAGGTGCATAGATATTAGTGTGTATGTATGATACATATTAGTCCGCTTACAGTTTACATGCTATATTACCTATGAAGCTAGAGGCAAGAAGCTACATGCAAAGTTTACTAGCATGAATGAATGTAAATTAATTACTATTTTTCGAGTTGATGGTCTTTGAATTGAGGATACTCCCATTATATTAGATTATGCTTGCCTTTTAGGTATTTTTCTAATATTAATTCCATATGCAGATACATTGCGAGGAAGTCTTTGGTCCAGTTATGGTACTGATTTCATACAGTGACTTCAAATCTGTTATCCATGAAGTAAATCAATCGAAGTTTGGCTTGCAGGCAAGTAATCTTATTCTTAAAATAATATTGTCCTAAATATTGAATGTTTTCCTAATTTTCATGGTTATCAAGATTGGAACAATAAAAATGTGAGGAGTTCAGAGTAATAAACATGCAAAACAAGAAGGTATTTGAAATGAAGTGTAATATACCTTGAAATCTTTTCACACAGAGAGAATGAAAAATATGTTTACAGGCAGGAGTCTTTGTTAGTGATATAAACAAGGCATTTTATGCTTTTGAACATCTTGAAGTTGGAGGCGTAGTCATCAACGATGTGCCAAGCATGCGGATCGATTCACAAGTAAGTAAAAAGAAACTTTGTATAGATAGCTAAAGCTTTTTCATGTGCATGTAAAGTTCTTATAAACAAATTTTCCTTACTCCCAAGTAGCACTCCTTTTTTTTGGTGAAAACACATAATTATATTAATAAATGTGTATGAAAAACTTTACAATGGTACCACAACTGAATCATATCACTGCTACATGGGTAGTGGGACATCTGTATCACTAGTAAAAAAGTCAAAACTCCATTGGGGGAAACTCGCTCCAATGAACAAAACTGCCACATCAATACTCCCTTCAACTTTCATTGATAGGCTCTAACTCCATATCTATCATCAAATGCAAAAACATTGCATATATCCCAATATTGACGCAATCCCCAATACCTCAGAAATAAGAAAACCATCTGTCTTTGTTTTTCGATCAACTTGTGTGAATTGTGCAAACATTCGTGACTGTCTTAGCATCAAATAAAAACGTGACAAAACATGTCAAACTTGAGAAATGTACCTCAAATTTGATGAGCAACCAGGAATTGTATGGAAGGATGAGTACATTTTTTTACTTCAACAGTGTAAACAAAGCAATTGCCTAGTCCACATTTCTTTAGAGCTAATCCCAAAGCAAGCTCCCAACCATACTCTCCAAATGAAGTCCTTTGCAAGAAGTGGCAAATTAGAATGCCAACTATGTTTCACAATCTGCCACCATCCATAATTAGTGTTACATAGCTTCCATTCTTGTTCAGTTCAGCCAGAGACTCAATGGAGCAATGGTAGAAGAGATCGGTAGTCACTGCGAACACCAATCAACCCATGCTTGCTCTTCCGTTTGTATAAACACCTCTTAGTACATAAGATCAAACGAGACTTCCTCCAATTAATATGCAATCATGATGTGAAGAAAAGAAAGAAAGAAAGAAAGATATATTAATGTCTTCTAAGAGGCCAAAATGGCCAATAAGACCAAACAAGAGATTACATCTTGAGTGTTGTCTCGTCTTTGAGAACAACAAATCAAAATAGAAGTAGTACTCAGTAAATATAAAAGTAAATAAGATAAAACAGACGAGAGAATCTGGTTTTTGGCAAATGTGAGATTCTCAAGTTAGACATATTGTAACTTTTGTCTTCGAAAGATCTGTAGCATAGGTCGATCCAAAATAGAGAGGTCTCCGAAGCGAGTGAAGCACCTCCGATGGCGGGAGATAATGCCTATATCTGTCGATGACAAGGGTGCTGCAGTCGTGGTCCATGGGGCCGGGGCCTACATGCACGACAAATTGTATTGCCCGATCTATTGTAACCCCTTTGTTCTGTCCTGGTCGGGAGCCTATTTGTGTATCCCTTGATTGACTTGTAACATTAGGAGTGGTGGGGCTAAAGAAAGTTATGATTGTCCTTTGTGGATGAGCTTCTATGGCTGTATTATTGTCCTTCAACAACTTTTCCCTATGTATCTTGAGTTCTAGGAAGAAAAGTCCTAGGCACCATTGGTCCGCATATTCCATTACCTTGCATAGCAGGCCAAAGCCTTGTTTAAAGAGGCAATGGTATCTCCCTCTAAAGGCAAATGGTTCTATTTCTCTTTTTCATTGCTTTTGCTTGTGGATATGAATTATTTATAAAGTTCTCCTTCCTCATGGAGTAGAATCTATTCTCTCTTTTTCATTGCTTTTGGTAATTTACTTTTGTAGCCATATGGAGGTGTCAAAGATTCAGGTCTTGGTCGTGAGGGGTTGAAATATGCAATGGAAGACATGACGGAGCTCCGAGTGATGATGCTTCATAATGTTGGTCAATTGACTAATTAATTGAGGTTATTTTGGCTCACTTCTCGCGAGAAACTTTATATTTTTATTTTTTGGATGCTTAGGGAAGAGATACAATGAACACATTTGGATTGTATTTGTATACAAACATATCTCATATTTGACAAGGTGTTTTTCCTTGGAAGACCAAAAAAAAAAAAATAATAACAACTTGTCCAAATCAACTTTTTTTTTTTGAGGGTTCACAATGACATGGATGCGTGCATGTGGTTTGTACATCTAAGACATCTTAGTATATATGAACCTAACAAAGTGCGTAAGCTATGCCAAAAATCATTTGCAACATCGAGATTTTTATAGTTATTCATTCACTATGCTTTCTACCCTTTTGTTGGGATTAGCATATCTTGGGAAGGATCTCATTAACTTGTCCAACTTAAATAGGTGATGGATTGGCATTACATAGGGTTTTGTTTTGATATGTAGAAGTTGTAATAATCGAGAGACATAGGCAAGGCAAGTTCATTTTATTAATTATGTGGTAATCATTTACAAATACAAAATTCAACACTACTAATTCTAGTAAGAAGTTATGAGTACCGTACAACAAGGGAAATAGATGATCTAGGCTTAATAAAGGGCTCATGAGATCAATAGATGAAAAAGTGCCAAGCATAAAAATCGACATTGAAATCCTAGTGTTTGAAATGAAAAATTGTTTCATGTCCATTGTACCTATTCATGGAGAGTCATTTCAGTGATATAACAAATCTCCATTTCTTCCTCTCCCTTGAGAAAATAAGATCTCTTTATTCTCAATTTTAATGTTCTTCCTTATCCTACAATCCTCTCTCGATTTCTTCTCCCGAAACATTATCACACCAACTCCAAAATCACCCTTTATGATTATGGCCCTTTCTTTGTCTTTATAATTTCTTCATATACAAATAACAACATTTGCTGATTTGGGAGTTCAGTTCCATAAAAGATGGAGTAGAATAATTTGAATGGAGTGCTTTTTCATATGGAAAGCAATATCGTATTGAGTAGCCAATGTGAAGCATGTGGGTACAAGAGTTTCATTGTTATTGTAAAGAAGTTGGTATTACATAGTTGAACAAAGCATTTTAAGATCCAACACTACACCATACAAGAAATCATTTCAAATGGGAAGGTGAATTTGGAGTATTATGTTTCAAAGGACAAATGTGCACAATGGGGGGTTGAAGCTTGGCAAGATTAAGAAGTTACCATAGAACATTCATGTAAGAGAATATCAACAATAAGAGATGAACGAGTTTGATGAGGTGGGAGTTCATTCCTATAAAAGATGAAACATAATACATTGGGTATGGGTAAAGCATTTGAGGGTGATTGTCGATGTGAACAAGGAGGCACACGTGTATGAAGATGTATTTGAGCTTTGCCACGCTATCAAAGTCTTTATCTCAAACAATAAAGAAAAGAGATTCCCCTTCATAAAGGTAGTTAACCTTCTTATATAGGCTCAAACGCTAGGCCCTTGTATGTTTCACAATCGGTAGTTTTGTTTTATAAAAATTGGCCAAGAGATGAAACACTTTAAAGCTATCCCCTACTGTAGGATTGAGATAACTCAATCCTCACCCTTTATTTCTTATGAATTAACCCAACATAAAATAATTTTATCTAGTTGATGTACGTTTGGAGCTATTATAAGTGAACTCCAAAATAGGAAACTATTGTTTCACTTATTAAGTTTCTTAGAGACACATCCTCGAAGCATATCCACCATGACCTGATTAGCTTGTTTTGTTTGTCAATTAGTCTAAGGGTGGTCTATGGAAATCATGCTCAAAGTAATTTCTAGTTTCTTAAATACTTGCATCCAAAAATCACTAGTAAACTTAGTATCTCTGCCGCTTGCTATATTCATCAATTAGTCGTTCAATCAAAATAACTTATTGATGAGTTGGTAAGCAAAGTTTTGTTGTCGTGGATTTTCTTAGAATAAATTTGGCGATTTTTGTTAATCTATCAACGACCACTCAAATAGCATCACGATATTTTTTAGTGCTTGGTAAACTAATAATTAACAATGGGCCTGATTTTGACTCAAACCGAACCAAACCATTAAACCGTAGTTTAACAGTTTATTGGTTCGAAGATAAATAAACAGTTTGGTTTAGTTTTAAATGTTATTATTCGGGTTGATTTTGAATTTCATGATTTAGCTGTTTATCTGTTTCGGTTTATGTGGTTTGGTTTAAAGGTTTATAGGTTAAAAAATACTCCTAAATTTTCCCTATAGGCTCTAACTTTTAACTTTTTATGTTAGACCCTAGTTTTAATTTATTAAATTTTATATGCATTATATGTAGAGTCTCCTTTTCATTTATGACAACCAAATTTATGATAAGTATGATGACCAAAATTATAATAAGTATGATGATCAATATCTGTAAAAAGTGGTTTGGTTTGGTTTGGTCTTGATTTATGATAAACCGATTTTATTTGGTTCTAAATTTTCTGTAAACGGTTTGGTTTAAATGGCTTCATAATTTTTAAATAGTTTAGTTCGATTTTTATTATAAATAAATGGTTTGGTTTCAAGGCCAAGAAACCAAACTGAACTGAAATCAAACCAGGCCCATTGCTACTAATAATGAAATCCATTGAAATACTTTCCCACTTGTTATTAGGAATATCTAAAGGATGTAAAGGACTTGTATCCTTAATATATTGAGCCTTGTTAACTTGAGATTGGTGACATTTAATCATATAATCTTCTACATGATGATGCATTTTACGCCTAAATTTTGAGTAGAGATAAAAACAAGTGTACGATGTACCCTGAGATGCCTTGTTGAGGGTGCATCATGACAATCCAAAATAGATTTCTTTTTCTACCTTAGGCAAGTTAGGGACACAAACCTTTCCATTACATTGGAGTAGAATGTTTGTAATGTAAAAGGTTTCTTTGGAGGATGAAGTGTTTATGGCATCTAAGCTAGATTAAACTCTAACTCAAAACTTTCTAAAATAATTTTCATGAAGGTACTTTCCTAGATGATGTTCATATAGATCAGATTTAATTTGAGTGAAGTTAAGCATATTAACTTCATGAATACAACTCAAAGAATTAGTGACAATGTTCATGGATCCTTTACACTATCATATAGAAAAATCGAAACTATATTCAATGAGTTCTATCCATCATGCCTTATGACCCATGATGTCTTGTTTGTCACAAAGATATTTCAAGGATTGATGGTTCATAGTTACCGCAACATAATTTCCATATAAGTGATATCTCCGTGACTTAAGTGCATGTATGGTTGAAAATAGTCCTTTTTTTTAACTAAGTACCAACACCAAGTAGGAGTAAGTTTCTTAGTCTCAAATGCGGCGGTTTTGGCATCTTGATACAAAACTACCCTACTGCATAATCACTTGCATCATTCTCAACCTCATTTAAGGTTTAAATGGGCCTGGTAAGAGAAGTGAAGGAGCCTGGCGCACATTTTCTTTGAGTGTTCTAATGGACTCATCTAGATGACCATTCCAATGGATTGGTTTTGTAGGCTTGTGTGTTTGACCTATTAAAAGGTTTGTAAATGGTGTCGTCAATTGGGAGTAATTGCAAATGGATTTTCATAGAAACCCACAAAACCTAAAAAATGAACGTAGTTCTCAAATGGTACGAGGAGTACGTCATAGTTTGACTTTCTCTATTCGAGAATAATAAGTTTTTACACCTCGTTTCGTGATCAAATGTCCAAGATATGTAATCTACTTCTTAAAAAACTTACATTTCAATATCTTGGCATAAAAACACTGGGTCATTTAGAACATGTAATATGTCGCATTCCTTTATTGATAAATACATGAGATGTCAAGAATTACAATTTTTTAACAAACTTTCAAGAATGTATCATGCATGCGCACATGACTTTTAAAAACATCAATAAAAAACACAATTAATATTATGAATATTTCAAATTTAACCTGTATTCTCTCAATTCATACACATATTTAGCCAAACATTCGCTTAGATTACGAGAATGCTTTCAACTATCATTGTAATATGGTTCATTTTACATAATGTTGACTTTGAATCCAATTGAACAATTTTAGAAACACAATTTTAATGCTATATTTCTCTCTAACTCCTATAAAGCTTGTTATATTAAATGAGCAAATTGCATTTTTGGGTATAATTAGACACATATTCACAAGTAAATATCACATTATATACCTCACATGCCCAAAAACTTCTACGAACATTATGTCCCAATCATATATGAACAACCTAAATGTAAAATCAAGTGAGCAACAATGTTGACTTAATATTATTCTGTACACTCGAAACTAAATAACCAAGATTAAAGAGCTCAAAAATCCAAGAATAAAGTTAAATTCAATTATATTAATAAAGAAACAATTATAACCAACATTTGTCATACAATCGATAAGTTCATCATCATTTATTCAATAAAAATTATACCTAACAACCACATACTTTGCGAGTCAACCAATACAAATATATGATAGACAATTAAAGTTTGCAAACCAATCAGATAGTGTAAAGAAATGGTACTCAAACAAATAATCTTATATTCCAAAAAACAAGTTTAGTGTTACAATTTTATAGTTACAAATACAAACTAATATACAATCACTCTATTAGGAGGTCTAGAACAGGCTGCTCTCCATGATCAGTTGATAGTGGTGCTACATCAACACCATGTTCTATCTCCTCAATTGAATCATGTATATTGGAACCCGATGCATCTTCTATCATGATATAGCAAGATTCAAACCCATGACCTTATGTTACATGGGTCAAGCTCTTGACAATTAAACTATATATTGCAATACCAAAGATATTATTTTCATTTAAGTTTTACTATAGAAAATAGATGTATATTCCAGATTTCTTTGGAACATTCTAGAAACTTTAGGAGTACTCCTAAGAACACTATAAAAGGAGGCACAAGGCATTATTTCGAACCAAATCGGTTCAACGCCAGTCTTAAGCCTCCTAGCTACTACTGTACATTCTCTTAACATAATATATATCTTTTGTTATCATCATTCTCTCTCTCTCTCTCTCTCTCTCTCTCTCTCTCTCTCTCTTTCCTTCTCTCGAGAGTTCTACACCTCCTTTAGGACTAATCCTCATCTTTAATACTAATTCCTTCTCTGTCTTAGTGTTGTTCCTGAAGTACTTCTCTTCTTAATATTGTTCCTGACAGTTTGAACCGATTTAGTCTCCTTCCTTCTCTTCCTTTTATCTTCTTACTTCTCCCTCCCTTCATACTAATCTCTTATTCCCCTTTTCTCTCATACTATGGCCACTGTTAACGCTCAAGAATATCAATCCGTTTTCTTGGAGTTGCAATGCTTGAAAGAGAAGTTTCTCGCATTGGAACAAGAAAATCAACGACTATTGGGGGAGCTTCAACAAATCTCCTTAGAGAAGCAGCAGACGCAACAACAACATGGGGAACTAGCATTACACGTGCAACAACTCGAAGCGACCATTGTATCGTTGCAACAACAAGGACCAAGTGTTATGGGCATGACCATTTAATATCCCGTGGTGAGAATTTACCATAGTATTCTATACACGTGGATAAGTGTGAGGGTTAAACGAGAGTGTAAAGAAGGGGAGGATTACTTTTAATCCTTGGGATTGAGACAACCCATTAGGTCAAGTGTGAACTTGCCTGGGGGCCTTGGGTATTGCTATAAATAAGAGGCCTAGCTACCCTCATTTGATTATCTTTTGACTACATCGAGACTCTGCTCTTGTGGTGGGTCAACTCTTGTAGCGAGCACGCCAGCACTAGGTACGACTCGACGCCACGGCGGTGGTATGGGATGCCGATCGAGGCTCGAGTCCGTCTCGATCCCTTCGATCGGGGGTGGTCGGGTGGATCGGCACCCTTCTTTCTCTTTCTCCTTTCTATCTATCATTAGTTTATCCTTATCTTAAGCTTACTTTAGTACCTAGATCTCTAATATTTGGTATCAGAGCTATGTACTAATGTTTCTTTGTTTGTCTTTTGTCTTTTGATTGATGGTGATCGATCGATGTGCGGTTGGCCTTGATCCAGACAACGATCAACAAAGAACTTCGATAACTCTTTCCGTAATTTTTTTTTTTATTCTCTCTTCTTCCATCTAATCATGTGTTTAGTTTATATGTCATTTTTTTTCACTAAGTCAATGATGTTGTAGTGGTCTTTAATTGATTATCTAAAACGTTTACATATGTGCACGAGGTCAATACCTCGTTTGACATATAAATAATATGTGATGAGTGTCGTATCCTTGTCGGGAAAAGGATGTTGGTGGCCTTCCTCACATTTTTGTGAGAATGGCGTTGTCACCATCCCTTTTTCAACAATTTTTTATTGTTGACAACCCCATTGATGACCTCAATTTCGTTACGTAAAGAAACGCCTATAGCCATAATGATGTTGAGTACGTAGGGCTTGACCCACTTCAAGTGAGGTCGCTCCAATGACACATGTATCCAACATCCCTCCCTCGTTACATGGATACGATGCCACCATGAGCTCGTTCTTACAAGAGGCATTCGTAATGACGTGACCATGTGATGGGCCACGTGGGCCTACTACGAAACGAGGGCTCATTTGGCTTGACCATTAGGTTGCACTTGGGCGTATGCCATCGTAATTACGAGACTTGAGGTTAGGTAACGTACCAACATAGTTTTGGTAAATGAGGGCAAAATAAGGACCCTTGACATATATGTTCTTTTAAAAAATATATATATGATCAAATGCCTCGCATATCTCTTATACGCATCAAATATTAAGCATTCAAGAAGAGCAACTTACTTGGTTGGCTCAAGTGTTTAATGTATTTGTTCTCGAGATCTCGAGTTCAAATATGACTAAGACCATACAACATCCTTGATACATATGACTATGACACATGTTTAGACTTAAGGTCTAAGTGCACCTCGGGGTCCTCGTAATAGGACTTAAAGAGCCGAAACCACATATGTGGGCAAAGAAACATAGTTTATTGTTAACATTTTTTTCATGTATAAACTACTCATGACGCGAACATACATGGTTGAGCCTCAGGGAGCCGCCATGAAAAAATCGATATAGAGATCAAGGAAAGACATTAAATTGTCACCCCCATGGTTTTTAAAACACCTTTGTGTTACCATAGTAACCTGATCTTGAACCTTATCTCATACATCTAGAGGGGTATTGACTTGAGATCATGATATCAATTAATGTTTGCCCATGATATGTTTACATCACGACATGATGTTATGACTATCTCTCTGACCTTATCCTATTTCTTTTCCAGAAATTATCTTTAATGGCTCAAATTAACGACCCGATGTCATCCGCTCAAGCGGAAGGAACTCAAGGGAATCCTCCTGGACAAATATCCACTGAGATGTATTTGGCACAAATAACCCAATACCTTAGTTTCACCGCTCAACAAATGACCGAACTTCGGTAATCTCAAAGTGCTCTTGAGGCACGTGTCATTAGTCTACAACGTGCGACTAATAGACCTGATGAGCGACAAGGTGAACCATCATTTGTCGTTAAGCCATTTACGGGAGACAAAAAGGAAAGAACCGAAGAAGCAATCTGCACATGGCTGGGACGATGGGAGTCTCATTTTGAGCTCTATCCCACGCCAGATAGTACGAATATTGCATATGTCGGCCGAGAACTCTGGGGTAAGGTCGCCGCTTGGTGGCGTGGGCTCCGTACTATGGGGAAATTGCCCGATACTTGGACAGATTTTGTCACGGTTTTTAAGGGCCAATTTCTGCAACCTCCCTCTCGAACTGAGGCAACACAAGCTTTAATGAACCTCTCTAGTAGGAAATTTTCCTCGCTAGAAGACTATGTTCACCATGCTAGAACCCAAATCCAAAAATCGGGTCTACAAGGGGACAATTGGTTGATAGCTTGTTTTGTCAATGGCATCCCCAATTTGGACTATCATTGGATAGTGCACGATAAGGATCCAAAATCCTTCGAAGAGGCCATTGAAATAGTTCTTCGCTATCAACGCACTTCGAAGAAGGACCACAACAAGCCCAACGAAGCGCCCAGGACTAAGCAGTCGCAATTTGTTGGGAAACGCAAGACACCCAACGAATTCCTGGATCGCGATTGTAAGCGACAACATCCTTTTTGCGTATTCTGCAAAAAGAAGGGTCACACAAAAGAGCAATGTCGAAAGCTCCAACGGAAAGAGCACGACAACAAACCTAAAGCTTCAGACCATAAAGGTCAGATTCCTAATGTCCTTCAGGTCTTTACACATCATTTAAGTAATTGTCAATGTTCTTTCCCTCACTATGTATTGGATCCCAATGATTTATTACGTGCAAACGGGTATATCAATGGATCTCCTGTACAATTTTTATTTGATTCGGGAAGCTCACACAATTTTGTGAATGATCGTTTGGTTCAGATATGGGGAATCCAACCCACCGTAAGTGATCACACCTACACGGTGCACTTGGCCGATGGAAGAGTACAATACATCAACGGGGCGATTCATTCATGAGGAATTTCTATTGATACTTATATAGAGGAAGTAGACTTCCATGTAATGAATCTTTGTACCACCGATGTAATACTGGGTTATCCCTGGTTTTATAATAAAAACTCTTCTTTATTTATTGATTGGGTCGCCATTCCATTTCTTTTGTACTGAACGATTGTACGCATTTTATTCAATGTATCAAAAAACAATCCCTCTCGACTGTTTCCTCGTGTTCATCAAAATCCGAGTTGTCTTGTTCTACGTTATTTTATTGTGTACTTGATCCGGACATTCACGTTTACAATATCAATAATGTCTTGGTTCAATTAACATATTTTGAACAACAACTTGATGAAATCTTAAATGATTTTCATGATGTTTTTCCAAGTGAACTACCTGATGGGTTACCTCCTAAACGTAATATAGACCATCGTATAGATATTGTACCTGGTGTTGCACCAATAAGTATACCTCCGTATCGCTTAAGTCGATCCGAAGAAGATGAGGTATCTAAGCAACTCAAGGACTATTTACGAATGGGTTATATACGTTATAGTAAATCTCCATGGGGTGCACCAGTTCTCTTGGTAAAAAAGAAAGAGGGCACATGGCATATGTGTATTAATTACCGACGCGTGAATAAAGTGACGATCAAGAATTCGTACCCATTGCCCCGGGCTGACGATCTAATTGAACGTCTCCAGGGAGCTCGGTATTTTACGAAACTTGATCTCCATACTGGCTACCATCAAATACGAATAAGTGAGGACGATATTCCTAAAACGGCATTTCATACGCGCTATGGCCATTACGAGTTTTTGATTATGCCTTTTGGTTTGACCAATGCTCCGGCTAATTTTCAACAAGAAATGAATGACATTTTCCGAGAACAACTTGGAAAATTTGTCGTTATTTTCTTGGATGATATTTTAGTTTATAGCCGTACATTAAAAGAACATGTTAGACATGTCCACTTTGTTTTACAAACATTGCGTGACAAACAGTTTTATGCGAAGATCTGAAAATGTGAGTTCTTCAAGAAATCAATTACTTATCTAGGACATCTCATAACCGAACGAGGAGTTGAAATTGATCCTTCTCGCATTGAGAAAATCAAGCTTTGGCCCACTCTTCAGAATATTTGAGAAGTTCGATCATTCCTTGGTTTTGTTGGGTTTTTGCGAAAGTCTCTTCATAATTACTCCCAATTGACGACGCCGTTTACTGATCTTTTAAAAGGTCAAACGCGTAAGTCTACAAAACCTATTGTGTGGAATGCTACACTAGACCTCGCCTTTAAGGAACTCAAGGACCTGGTTTGCAAGGCTCCTTCACTTCTTTTACCTGATCCTTCAAAACCTTTTGAGGTTGAAACCGATGCAAGCGATTATGCTATAGGTGTTGTCTTGTATCAAGATGGTAAACCAATAGTATTCGAGAGTAAGAAACTTGATTCTGCTCAATGTCGGTATACCGTTCAAGAAAAGGAATTATTTGCAGTTATACATTATCTTTATGGAAATCACTTTGTGGTAACTACGGACCACGAGTCCTTGAAATATTTTTGTGACCAACAAGACCTGAAAGATCGTAAGGCACGATGGGCTGATCTCATCCAGGACTTTGATTTTTCCATACGATATTGTAAAGGTTCCATGAACACTGTCGCTGATGCACTAAGTCGCATCCGTGAAGTTAACATGTTTAGCTTCACTGAAATAACATCAGATCTTTATGATCACCTTCGAGGAAAGTATCCTGATGACAGTTATTTTGCAAAATACTGGGCAAGAGTTGAGTCTGGAACAGACACCACCACATCCTCGAAGGAATACTTCCACATTGCGAACGGTTTACTCTACCGTAATGGGAAGGTTTGTGTTCCAGATTTACCCGAGGTCAAAAAGAGGATTCTTTTTTAATGCCATGATGCACCCTCAGCAAGGCACCCTGAAATACATCGTACACTCGTTCTCATCTCCACTCAATTTTATTGGCCTAAGATGCGTCCTGACATACATAGCTATGTGACTAAATGTCACCAGTGTCAGGTTAACAAAGCCGAGCGACTTAAAGCCGCATAACTTTTACATCCCTTGGACATTCCCAATAATAAGTGGGAAAGTATATCCATGGATTTTATTGTTAGCCTTCCTCGCACCCAAAAAGGTCATGATGCCATCTGTGTCGTTGATCGACTAATTAAAATGGCCAGATTTATTGCGACTAAAACCACGGTAACAGCTCCTGAATTGGCTTACCAATTCGTTGACGAATTATTTCGTTTTTATGGGTTACCGATGGATATTATGAGTGATCGAGATCCAAAGTTTACTAGTGACTTCTGGACGCAAGTCTTTAAGAAGTTAGAAACTACGTTGAGCATGAGCTCCACGGATCATCCTCAATCTGATGGACAGACAGAACGAGTAAATCAAATTATTGAGGACATGCTTCGAGCATACGTTGGTGCAAAACCAACAAAATGGGAACGTTATCTCCCAATTTTGGAGTTTGCTTATAACAGCTCCAAGCATACGTCGACGGGATATAGTCCTTTTATGTTGATGTATGGTTTTCAGCCATGAGCCCCGATTGATGTTAATATACATCATGATGAGTTGCGAAGTACGCAAAACTTTCTTCGAGATATGCAAGATATGTTCCATATTGCACGAGATAATATAAAAACAGCTCAAGATAGAGCGTGTTTTTATGCCGACCATCATAGCCAACCTCGTGTATTCAACCTTGGACAAAAGGTATTTTTACGTGTACCTCACAATTCTAAGACATTGTCTACGGGTAAGTGCGCTAAGTTAGCCCCACAGTTTTGTGGACCTTTTATAGTCCTCAAACGCATTGGGCCATTAGCCTATCGTCTCGCTCTTCCCGATGGTGTTGGAATTCATCCAGTCTTCCATGTGAGTCATCTAAAAGAACTTCTAGGTTCTGGCGACAACACAATTACAACTGAAACTCTGGTTACTTCTGAAGATTTATCTTCGAAACCACATGTACCAGAAAGAATTCTCGATGTTAAAACAAAAAAGTTACGTACTAAAGAAATCCGAGAATTTAAAATTAAATGGATGGACAAATCTATCAAAGATGCCACATGGGAACGCGAGAATACTCTAAGAACAAACTTCCCTAACTTTCCATTGCAAGAGTGCAATGTTTTAAAGAAGGGGAGTATGTTACAAGTTGTCGAGAACTGAAACGCTCCCTATACGCAACGCTCGGCCACAACCGAGCTTAGGATCATACACAGAAAACGGGAAATAAAGAACTACACAATGGAAGAGAAGAGTACGCAGGATGTTTAACGTGGAAAACCCCAAACTAGGGAAAAAACCACGGCAGCCCACAGGCTGCAAACTATCACTAGGTTAGTATGTACAGCAGTGAGTTCACTGAGGCAACGACCTCGTGCTCACAGATCTTCGCCACAGGCGGCGGTTACAACAGAGGCAGCAACCTCTTTCTCTCTCTCACTCTCTGTACAGTTACGCACTCTCTCTCTTTTCTTGCACCAACAAGAAATGACAACAACAACAGTTACTAAAAGTTTGCCCTAAGTCATATTTATACTAATATGACTTTTCAGCTATTTACAAATATAGCCTCGATGGACTCTCAGAAACATATTTACGAATATGTCTCTTCATCCGGTTCTCACCGGGTCTGTACCATCTGGCTCTCCGTAGCCGGGTACTCCTCATCCGGTTCATACCGGGTCTGCACCATCCGGCTCTCCGTAGCTGGGTACTCCTCATCCGGTTCATACCGGGTCTGCACCATCCGGCTCTCCGTAGTCGGGTACTCCTCATCCGGTTCATACCGAGTCTACACCATCCGGCTCTCCGTAGCCGGGTCCTCCTCATACGGTTTCGGCCTCGGCCGAGTTTGTTCATCAGCACTGTTCTTCTCCCTTCCCATCCGGAGGGACCTGTCTCCCAACACAGGCATGACCATTTAATATCCCGTGGTGAGAATTTACCGTAGTATTCTATACACGTGGATAAGTGTGAGGGTTAAACGAGAGTGTAAAGAAGGGGAGGATTACTTTTAATCCTCGGGATTGAGACAACCCATTAGGTCAAGTGTGAACTTGCCTAGGGGCCTTGGGTATCGCTATAAATAAGAGGCCTAGCTACCCTCATTTGATCATCTTTTGACTACATCGAGACTTTGCTCTTGTGGTGGGTCAACTCTTGTAGCGAGTGCGCCAACACCATGTACGACTCGACACCACGGCGGTGGTATGGGATGCCGATCGAGGCTCGAGTCCGTCTCGATCCCTTCGCTCGGGGGTGGTCGGATGGATTGGCACCCTTCTTTCTCTTTCTCCTTTCTATCTATCATTAGTTTATCCTTATCTTAAGCTTACTTTAGTACCTAGATCTCTAATACCAAGTACGCAAGGGATTCATAAAGAACCCAAGATCGGCCTTCCTATGAAATTCGATGGAACACGATCACAGTTTAGAGGATTCCTTAATCATGTATGATTAGTCATTCAAATGCATCCTTCCTGATATCCCACCGATGCATCACAAGTGGGTCTAGTAGGCATGTTGTTAAGTGGCTCAGCTTTGGCATGGTTCGCTCCGTTGTTAGAAAAGGAATCTCCAATACTAAACAATTTTGAAGAGTTTATAAGTGAGTTTAAAGCCTGTTTTGGAGATACTAATAGTATAAGGACAACAATCAACAAAATCTGACGATTACGTCAAGGTGATCATCTAGCCTCCACATACGCCGCAAATTTCCGTCTACTCGCCTCCAATATCCCCTGGGATGACCAAGCATTAATGGAGCAATTTCATTATGGCCTACGTAACGATGTCAAGGATTTACTCTTGGCCTTCCCCGAAGAACCAAAGTCATTGACAAAAGCAATCAATCGCGTAGTATGATGCGATAACCGCCTCTTCGAACGACGTTTGGAACATCAATTTCAAATGCCGAGGGCAAGATCGGAGCCCACCTACGCTTCAGTTGTAGCAAAGCCTTTCCCAAGGGAGTCATTTAATACGTCTCCAACAAAAATTCTAACTCCAATGGAAATCGACAACACACATCGTCGCGAACCCCTATCGGAAGAAGAAAAGCAGCGACGTCGGGCAAATCGATTATGTCTTTATTGCGGTGGACCGGGGCATATTGCAATGAACTGTCCCCATCAGCCAAGAAGGCAGATACTAATAGTACTAAACCCGAGTCTATTTCTCTAGGTGTGTCCGATAGTCCTAATAGCCCAAGCCTTTCAAATAAATTTGAAATCCTTAGTCAACTAGAAGAAGAGTTAAATTATTAAGTTCAGCCAAAATAGGAGTCGTTTGGTTGGACAACCCTAGATCTATGCAACCCATTAGTGGTTCCATTTCCTCCAAGCAAGTTAGCAATGTGTTCTTAGCTCAAGTAATGGTTAGTACTAAAAGTACTCCTCCGGTACATGTCTTAGCACTCTTAGATTCTGGAGCCAACTCTTGCTTCATGGATAGGAATTTGGCCCAAGCTCATCAGATATCCCTAAGAAAACTTTCTTGCCCAACATCTGTAGTAGTTATTGATGGTTGTCCCATTGCTTCCGGAAAAATCGTAGAGGAGTCAGAGCTGATTCAAGTTGTCCCTTGGTGTGTGTAGTATCATTTAATATAATTAGTAGACCAGATCATCCAATTGTCTTGGGGTTACCGTGGTTCAAATTACATAACCCAGACATAGCTTGGAGAACAAGAGAAATCCGGTATCGACAAATCCGAGGATCTACTCATAAGATTGCAACCATTTTGCTACATCAATTGCGTGAGGAAGGACGCACAGAAGCAATGTTTGTCTTCACGGTATCAGTAAAACCTTCCAACACTACTAAAGAGGAATCCACAATTCAACTTCCAGAGAAGTAGCGTCAATATGCCGATGTGTTCGATAAGGTACAAGCCAATACGCTTCCTCACCACCGACCATATGATTGCCCCATCGAGAACCTTGTTTAGGGGAACCTACTTTTGATCATCAAAAGAAGATCCTCCTTTGTCTTGATCGTTTACATGTGATGGCCACTAATGCGTTTAAGGTGCCCACAAACTCAATACTGGTTAGTACGATTTGTATTGATCTTAATGTAGACAAATTTGCACAAGATGTGTTGATCCTTGGCCGGACTAGCCACAACACAAGGTGTCCTCTTCCGGAACACTTGTCCAGAGAGTGGTAAGGTTAGGATGCTTCCGTAATTAACACGCATAAGATCTTAATATTAACCACAGACGGCAAGTATACAAGACGCAAGCATTAATTAATCGATATATGTAATCTTCTATTACTTTCGTAAACATTACATTGGTCGAATCCTTTTATAGGAATCCGGTGTCATTATAAAACAGTGCCCTATCGGCAAATGGCTACGAATCGGTTCGGATCCGGATCGGTGCAACTATACCGGATCCGTCCCTCCGAATACTAATTCTATTTATTTCTAAATATATATATATCTCCGACTCACCCTTTTCCCACTTATCTTTTGGCCCTTGACTAGCCAACACATGGCACGCCCGTGGGAAAGTGCATTGCACTTCGAACCCACACAACTACCTCACTCTTCGTCCAAAATATCCAACAGACTTTGCTTTAGAGGGTCGAGTGGTACTGTGTTTTGCTGCTACTCTGCCCCTGCCGCTTTATCCGAATCTGGTTGGAGTGGCTACTCCGGTTCTTCAACCCTCGTTGGCTCTTGTTGTACCGGTTCTCCAACTCCGCTCTCGTTCGGTGCTTGTTGCTCTAATTCGGCGTTGTCGTGCCTTTCGGCACCAGATCATTGTGTGAGTCGGGTGGGAACCACTGGGGTTTTGGACTAGGAGGGGGAGAGTTTTAAGGCTAATAAGAATATAAATAGATTTTAAGAAAGAGATATAGAAACCTCGTGAATCTCACGAGTCTATTGTATTAGTCTATTGTATTAGATTATTCAATATTAAGATAAGAATATGAATTTGGATTAAAAGAGAGATATTAAAAACTTGTGAATCCCACAAGTATAGATTATTAGATTTATTAATATTTAGAATCCTAATAACAATTTATCATAGATTTGAAGAGATAGATTATATAAAACTTCGTGAATCCCACAATTATATTTTCTTAATTGGTGTTTTAGGAAATATATCCAATTTCCAAATATTCCACACCCCCATTACATTGTGCTCCCCATCCTTATATAGTGATCAGAGAGTCTTAACAATCCATGCTTTTTCTATAGATAGACTCTATGCTTTCTCTAACATGTTTTTTCTAAAGTGATCCTACTTTTTCTAACTTGATGCGTTTTTATCGATTATGGTGTTTATGAATGCTTCATGTGCATGCGTAGCTTTTTCTTTTATCATGCATTTTCTTCTAACTAAAGTTTATCCTAGCGTGAACTTACCTTTCTATGTGAGACGTTTACTTTTTTAACACTAATGATATGTTAGTGTAATGGTAAGGCTTTACATTATAAACATGGAGGTGCAAGGTTTGAATCTTGCCCTATGCATGTAATATATATTTTTATACTTTCTTCTATTTACAAATATGTCTCTTCATCCGGTGATAGACTCTCACCGGCCTTCTTCATCCGGTTCTCCTTACCGGGTCCGGTCCTTTCCAGTTCTCACCGGGTACTCCATGTCCTATCCGGAGAGACTAAAAAATGCAATTTTTCACGTAGTGTGCGAATTACACTATGACAGCATCGGGATCTCTTCTATCACCGGTATCAACCGGTTGCTCTGCTGCTACAGTTGCTTCTATTGTTTCCCCGGCTTCCTTTAGAGGCTTCTCCTCCATTTCGGCGATTGTCTCTGCTTCTGTTTTGGCCCTTGGCTCTTCACCGGTTGCCATTAGTCGCGGCCCATCCGTGTCCTTTGTGGCCCCTTCTTCCGGCTGTTCCTCATCACTTATGGTGATGGGCGTTGTTCGTTCCACGACTTCCTGTTGCTGACACTCCCGCTCGTACTTTTCCAATTGCAGTTGAGTGTCGAGCTGGTTGTAATCCAACCTTTCCACAAGACCCCAAACTGCTCCCAGATGCTCCTTGGCTAAGGCCCATCCGTGTCCTTTGTGGCCCCTTCTTCCGGCTATTCCTCATCACTTATGGTGATGGGCGTTGTTCGTTCCACGACTTCTTGTTGCTGACACTCCCGCTCGTACTTTTCCAATTGCAGTTGAGTGTCGAGCTGGTTGTAATCCAACCTTTCCACAAGACCCCGAACTGCTCCCAGATGCTCCTTGGCTAAGGAAAAGAAGTCGTCCGACAGTTCTTCCCTTATGGTGACGATGCTCTCTTCATCCATCTTGTAGAATTTGTCACCGGCCTTCCTCCAGTTCTCAGCATCTTCCCGAAATGTCTGTAGTTCCGCCGCTTGTTGTGACCACTCCTTCCACACTTTCTCCGAACACTCCTTGATGCTTGTTTGGGTCTAGTCCCTCCATGCCGACATTATGTGCTGGATTCTATCCACACCAAGCGTGGCGCATTCTTCAGCCTCCTGTTTCTCACTTTTCAACCTTGTTATGATTTCAGCAGCGGCGGCAGCTTGGCTTCCATACCCAATCACCTGGTGCTGATACGTCGTTTGGAAGTTGTTTAGCACTAGCTTTGCCCGTTCCGCCTCCTCAAACCACTGCTTATTGAGCTCCAGCTTTTCCTTTGCCGCTTCTTCCAATAGCCTTGTCGTTTCTACCGCCTTTGTCTTCTCCTCTGGCAAAGCTTCCGTTTTCTTCTCAAGTTTGTCCATTTTTTGTGTCAGGTCCGCCCGTGCCTCCTTCAACAGCTCCTTCAATCTATCATGTTGCCGGTCGAATTCTGCCCCCCGCCTCTTGTAATCTGCCTCCGTTTTCTTATGCTCCCGGTACAGTTTATCAAAATCTTCGATCTTCTACTTGAGTCGTTGATTTATTTGGGAATGCAGCCAATCATCCATGTCTTTCTGTTGTCGGAGCTCCTCTTTCAGTTGTCCTATTTCTGTTTCAGGTTGTCGGCGGAGCCTATCCTTCTCTTGCAGCAGCTTTTCCCTTTCTTCCTTTAGTTGTTCATTGTTGGCATGGCTCTTTCGGAGGTTCTCCTTGACTCTCCGTCATTCTTCCATAGCCAATTTCTTCTGTTTCCTTTATTTTCCTCTTAGTGCCTCCTGAGCCGCCAATTCTTCTCTTAAGATCCTTAGTTCTTGGACGAACTCAGTGCCGGTTTTTGAGGCTATATCCACCGCCAGTTCCAATTATGGTTCCGGGGTTTCCTTCTGCTTCCTTGGTTCTTTGTCGACACTTGTTTGTTGGCCCATGTTGGCCATGCTGGCCACGTATTCCTTGGCCTTTGTTAACTCTTCCTCCATGCCCCGCATCTAGGCTCTGACCTTCTCCAGTTCTTCGGTAGTTGTGCGCATGAGGTGTCTATTCTACCTTTGTTCCTGGTCCAGTTGGTCTGCCATGCCGACGACTTGCTCTCCCAGCCATCTTAGCCATTGTTGGCATGTGCCCTGTTCCAGCCCATGTTGTTCCCCATCCATTGGGGTGCTTTTTGCGCCCTCGTTCAATGGCGGCTCAAACTGTTGTTTTGGCTGTCTGGGACTCAGACCCGGTGAAAGGACTTGCTCCCTGCCCGGTGCTGGTTGGCCGGCTGGTGCCTTGCTTTGACCGCTTCTCGGTTCCTCTCTGCCCTGGGTTTCCACCACCACAATCGGAGCCGGTTCTTTTGCCCGCTTCTTTGCATGTCGTTCCAATGTTTCGATCGGTTCCTCCTTAGCCTCCTCTTCTGTGGTCTCCAGGCAGAATTTGTGTATAAAGTCCTCCGGTTCTTGGTCTTGTAGGTGAAGTGTGATTTTGATCGTCTTCGTTCACGTTGGAGTTGTATCCTCCGCTTCTTGTGTTCGGTTAGTTGGCTTAGCTGGTCTCTCCGTGTCTTTCTCCACCGGTTCTAGTCTCCGGTTGGTTTGGCCTTCCTCTTGTTGTGATGCGTCCTTTGAGGTCCATCCTGGGGTGTGCTTTTCTAGGAGTTGTCACCGCTTGTTTGCTTTCTTGGGCGTTGTTTCCGGTTGGCCCCTCTTTTTAGGTTTGGTGGTGATGACCAGGGGTACTAATAAGATTAGCCACTGTGCTACCCCTGTCCAAGATTTCTTCCCTTTCCGCCACAGATTCTACAGCGGATTTCAAGCATTCGGTGATGATCTTCACCCAATCCACCTTCAGTCCCTCGTATGCTGCTATAACGAATCCAGTTCTGTATTTTGGTATGGCCAACAGTCGTGAGTGCACGAAACCATATTCTAGCAGCACTCGGGCCACCTCCCAAATAGAGGGTCTTCTCCCCCTTGCATTCGATACGCCTTTCTACTGAGGGAATACTCGCCGAAATACTCGTTTAATGTCTCAGTGGATGGGCTCTCCACCGCGCGAAGTTCCCCCCCCCCCCCACTTGTAATCTTGTGAGGGCCTAGATTGTGCCCTTCGTTATTTTTTCAAGGTCGATCGTTGGTGTGACCTGTCCCGGGTCATCATGCGGTGGTGCATCTGCGATGCAAAGGAATTCCTTGAGTCCGTTCTTGGTGAACCATTTGCATGTTGCATTGGAACGCGCCATGGGACCTGAGTCCTCTTCGTCATTGTGGGTGTGCTTCTCTGCGAGGAGGTTATGCTCTGTGTGTCTAAGGGTTCGTGTGCTTTTCTGTGCTCGCCACAATCAAAGTTCTCTAAGGGACATTCCCTCGGTTGGCCTTTGATTTTGTACCCCCATCTTCTTGAACCGCTAGTTCTCGGTTCCCGCGCATGCATGCTCTAGACCATAATTAGTATGTGTACCATGTTCCTGTGCTTTAAATAGCCTCATCCCGTATGTTCACTGGCGTCTGTTCGCAATAATATCGTTTGCTGTAATAATAGTCGTCCCACCTTTTGCTTCCTCCGCCTTCTTGCATGATGACTACCATTTTTTGACTACTTTTCTTTTCTTAATTTCTTTTATTATTATTAATTAGATGACCTTACTTGCCGGCCGGTGGTGCCCGGTTCCACTGAATCAGTTGCCTCCGGTGCCTCCCCGCTTTCTGACGGTGTCGTGCTGCCTTTTGTCCAGTTTCCGGTATTTTGTGGGTTCTCTTCGTCTTTAAACGGATTTTCCAGTATTTGTCCTTTGTACGGTTTCAGTTGGAATCCATTGACCCATTTGCTTAGAAGTTCTCCGGCTAATGTGCCTAGCTGGTAGGACCCATTAAACTCCCTTGTTACCCAGAATGGGCCAGTCCACCGAAACCGTAACTTCCCAAGCATGCTGTCCATCCGGGTCTAGAAAACCAAGACCGGTTTTCCGATGCCGAATGCCTTCTCGTTGCCACGTTGATGACTATCCACAGAGGCTTTCCATCGTCGTTGCTCTAGTTCTAGTTGTATTAAGCTAGTTATCCGATGCTCCTCTAGTTCACACAATGTTGCCAACCGGATCTTCTCCGACTCCTTTTCACTCAAACGCTCTTTGACTTGGATTCGTAAACTCGGAATCTGAAACTCGATTGGCATGACCGCTTCCAATCCAAATGCTAACCGGAACAGGGTTGTGCATATGCTTATCTTGTAGGTTGTCCGGTACGCCCACAACGCACTTTGCAACTTTGTGTCCCAATCCGTTCGGTTTTCGTTGACAATTTTCCGGAGAATATTCTGTAGTTTCTTATTTGTGGATTCGGCCAGTCTGTTTGCCTATGGGTAGTACGGAGTACTACGTTTGTGGACTACCGCATAACACGTTGTGAGGCTCTCCACAACTTGGCCCAGGAAGTGTCCTCCTTAATCACTTATTAGTTCAATCGGACAGCCATACCAGCACCATATAAGCTCATATAGGAACTTTGTTGTGGATGCCGCCGTATTATCCCTGAGTGCCTTTGCTTCCACCCATTTCGTGCAGTAGTTGGTGGCCACGATAGTGTATCTGTTACCAGTCCTCATTGCCAGTGGTTTGAATGGTCCGTTAAAGTCCAGTCCCCATTTCTGGAATGGTTCTAATGGTAATACCGGGTGATGGGGCATTCGAGCCTGCTCGGTTGGTTGGCCTAACTGTTGGCAGAGGTCACATTCCTTACCGTACCTGATGGCGTCTTTTAAGGTTGTCGATCACCATAACCCGCTTTGCCATATCTTGCGACCACGATTCCCACCTTTGTTGTCTTTCGGCTAGTCTTCTTCCTCATTCGGTGACTTGGTCGTTAGTCGATCGAGACATCCATCCCCCGGTGTTCTCTACTCACTACAAGAATCGTGATCACCAAATTAGTGTTGATCCTTGGCCAGACTAGCCACAATACAAGGTGTCCTCTTCTGAAACACTTCTCCAAAGGGTGGTAAGGTTAGGATGCTTCCGTAATTAACACGTGTAAGATCTTAATATTAACCACAGACGGCAAGTATACAAGATGCAAGCATTAATTAATCGATATATGTAATCTTCTATTACTTCCGTAAACATTACATCGGGTCGAATACTTTTATAGGAATCCGGTGTCATTACAAAATGGTGCCCTATCGGCAACCAGCTACGAATCGGTTCGAATCCGGATCGGTGCAACTATACCGGATCCGTCCCTCCGAATACTAATTCTATTTATTTCTAAATATATATATATATATCCGACTCGCCCTTTTCCCACTTATCCTTTGGCCCTTAACCGGCCAACAAGATGTCTTGAATCATATCATTCCAAATCATGCATCTTGTTCAAGGTTCGTGAATTCTCGTAAATATTATAATTAGTTCAATTGGCATGATAATTTACTTTTTCGAAATAATTTGCTTTACGTCCCTTACGGTCGTTCTCGATTCCTTATTTTACAACACTGCCATGACATGCCAATTGCCGGACATTTTGGAGTTCACAAAACTTTGGAATTAGTTTTTAGAAATTATTGGTCGCTGCATCTTCATAATTATGTTGAGGACTACATTCGCAGTTGTGATGCACGTTGTCAATCCAAGTGTCCTCAGCATCGACCATATGGTTTACTCCAACCCTTACAAGTTCTTGATGGTCTTTGGAAGTCTACATCTATGGATTTCATTATTGATCTTCCATCTTCCAAAGGTTTTGATTCCATCCTTACTATTGTAGATCGGTTCACTAAGATGGCACATTTTCTACCATGCACAAAGACTATAATAGTCAAGAGATAATAGATTTGGTTATGCGTGAAATCTTTCAGCTTATATCATTAGTGATCGAGGTCCACAATTTATCTCGACATTTTGGAAACATTTTCTTAGGCTCCTCCAAATTGATTGTAAACTCTCTTCCACCTATCATCCAGAGACTAATGGTCAAACCGAACAGACCAATCAAACCTTGGAACAATACCTTCGTTGCTTCATCATTATCAAAAGGATGATTGGGTGGACTATTTGCATTTTGCAGAGTTTTCTTACAATAATTCAGTTCATTCGTCTACCAAACTTACTCCCATCTTTGCCAACACGGGTGTTCATCCCTGTTGGACAATGCTTGACCACCCAAAAATCTCGAAAAGCCCTACTACGGAGGACCGACTACGTTATATACAAGAAATTCATATTGCTCTTTCTCATCATTTACATAATGCTCAAGACACCTGTAAGAAATTTGCAGATCGCCATCAACTTGACTCATCACTAGAAAACCCAAATTTCAAGTTGGAGACCGTGTATTGCTCTTACGACATAATGTGAAGACCACTAAGTCATGTAACAAGTTGGATTATCAATGTGTTGGTCCATATTTAATCACTAAACAAATCAATAAAGTTCCTTTTCATCTCGATCTCCCTCCTCATATGTGTCTTCATCCAGTGTTCCATGTCTCACTCTTGAAACCTTATGCTTCAAACTCTATTCTAGATTGTGTTGTTCCCCCTCCACCTCCTATTGAGCTTGATGAAGGCCCGGAATATGAAGTGAAATCCATTTTTTACTCCAAATTTGTGAAAAACAAATTGTATTATTTCATTGATTGGTTGGGTTATAGACCTGCAGATCAAACATGGGAGCCAGCCGAAAATCTCAATAATACCAAATAACTTGTACCTAAATTTCATCAACGATAAACCAAGTCCTAGTTCATACATTGCGACTCGTGGAACTCGTCGTCAAAGGAAGGGGATAACACCCGTGACCTTCTCAAAGAGGTGTAGCTTCAACCACTAGGACACATTATATCACATATATTTTTTTAAATTATTATATTAGATCAATAAGAAACATACATAATATTATGAAATGTCGCCACCGCATGATTACCAAGTGTCATGCTTGCATGAATGCCAAGTGGCGATCATGCGTGCCTATGAGGTGGCGAGCATGCATGTATCCAAAGCATGCTATATAAACATGTAGTGAAGTATTGGTGAACCATTCTAGTTCAATGTCAATCTTCCACATACTCTTGTAACCCTTGTTCTCATTGTTAATACATTGTCAACATCTTATTTTTCTCTCATTCCTCGCTGATAGGGTGTATAAGATAATAGATAGTTATACACTATATGAGGGCTTGACCAAACCGATTAGATGGAGTTGAAAATCATAATATATTATATAGCTCTAGGTAATTATGATTAGAGAGTATAACTCAAGAAACTAAGAAAAAAGATAGAGAAAGCGAGCAAGAAATAAGAATGTTCTGATATTCCAACATCAAGAGAATACAAAGGAGACAAACTCCACATTGAACTAAAACCAAAGACCTTCCTCTTCTAAGACACTTCCTCTTCCACAAAGACACTTCTTCCTAACACTCCTCATCCACTCTTTGGCCTTCACTCTTAGCCCCACTCTTAGCCCCACTCTTAGCCTTCCTCCTCACTAATATCACTTCTTCTTTTATAACCTTCCTCTTCTTATCCACGTTCATGCTATTTTTAGAAGCTTTTTATCTCCCTATTTTTAGCTATGACACATCGACCTTCTAATCGTCATATCTCCCTCATCCGATATCCAAATTAAGCGATTTAAAAAGCTATAGAAAGCTCTTTTTACAAGCTTTCTAATCCATATTTAAACGTGATATTTGGATAAACAACGAGGGAGTTATGACCATTCTATTTTTACTGTTTTTTATAGTCTGCGTTTTCTCTTTTTACTTTTCTCTTGGTCTCGTACTTTTACTTTTGACTTCTTCCCTAAGGTCTTAGTTCGTGTTCTTATCCTCAAAAGGTGAATTATCTATACTTTATATTCTCCTAATGTTCAATGGCTTAGATTCTAAAAACACTTTCACACTCGCATATTTTCTACTTCTCATTCTCTTCTTCATTTTAAACTTGTCTTTGGCTACAGTTACCCCTTTTTCTGAAGGAACACACTCTCAGTTACTACTTCCAAGTAACCAGTGTCGTGGAGGATTCTAGCAAAAGGGAGAAAAGATCGTTGAGCACGTGTGAACGGGGATGTGCACGGATGCACATAAAAAGAGTCTTTGTATAAGCAAATGTAAATAAATAGAGTATAATAAGTACAAGACAATGTGATTTAAATAGGTACTTTATTATCCAACAAAAAGAGGGGAATAATAGGATCTGATGGAAGGAAATCGGGGCAGAGAATCGCTTACAAAAGCAGCTATCATGAATGATGATGTAATCGACCCTCCTTGGACTATAACAGGAGGGGAGGAAGACCATTATAGGGATCCATCGTTTTGGAGGGGAAGGTGCTACAGTTTGGTGATCTCGAGCGATGTAGGTTTTCTGCTCGGTGCTAGTTCGGATAGATAGGTGTGAGGCCTCTGCTCGCGTAGGAAGCCCATGTGCTCCCGACTAGAGGCTGACAAGTGTGTGTGTGTGTGTGTGTGTGTGTGTGTACGAAGCTCGAAGCTCTGTCATCGGCCGAGTTCGGTTGTATTCTTCTCTGTTTGTCAATTTATTCTTGGTTTGTTGTATTCGACTCTGTCTCTATGTTCGGGAGGCATCGCTTCTCCTCTCCATGTGCTCATTTTCTTCGAACCCATGTGCTCATTTTCTAGAAACTGACAACTGGACCAGACCAGTACAGGTTCTACAAGCCCGTGTGCTCAGTGAAGAACTCTGGCAAACGAGTCGATTAGGTCACTACAAGCTTAGCAACCTCTCTGCCTCCAATTCCCTAGTCCAAGACCCCCACGGATCCCACCCAATCCTACACGTACACACGAATATCTACGACACCGGATCAAGGAAATTGTGGTAGGAAGGAGGAAGGGGCTTCGGTTCGTCCCATCGACTATGTACTTACCTGAATGCGGAACTCAGGGAGGTAACTCTACCCCAACTCTCTCTGTGGATAGTTGAGCTCATCTGATCCACACAACACTCGGGGATACAAATAGTTCTTAAAACTTCGCAATCAGTGCAGTAACAAGTATCCTGTCGAATCGGCTACAACCAATTATAGGTTACGATTCCACACAGACGATATACTTTGGAGCACACATTAGACACACAAGGTTACCCCACAAGAAAGAATAATCGATTACGAATACACAATTACAAGTATCGATCGACTGTCGGTATAACATGCTCTCTCTCTCTCTCTCTGTACACTTCTTGCCTAACAAGTAATACTCTTGCAACCCCCCTTACTCTTCCGATCACTTGATATTTATATAGGCCTCCATGCTTCCTATTTCTGGGAAGCATGGCACATTACAATCGCTCCTATTAGGTAGTTTGACACCTTATTCGTCTTTTGGTTGGATCCACTTTTCCTATGGTTGGCGTCTTGTCCCCTTTCACACCTTCGGTCGTCCTGCCTGGTCAACAAGAATTTTTATGTAGATATAAATAATAATTATATCCAACACAATCATAAAAATAAACAAACTCAAATAAGAGAACAATGGGGATGTGTCACCAAGTATGCGTCAATATTAATATATATATATATATATATAGATTGACATATTCGCATTCGTGCGGTTTCCCATTCGAATGCAAGCAAATACGAATACGAATGCATGGTCAAGTATTCTTTTAACTAAAAAAGAAAAAGAGTACATGAACTCCCTTCTTTTTAGTTTCTAGGATATAGAAAAAGGGACTTGACACTAATAAATTTTTATAGTAAATGTAAGTATTCGTTTTATTTTTAATAAATAAATAAAATAAAATAAAGGTTCATTAATTCCTCACTTTTTCTTCTCCCAAGGATATTTTTATTTCACATTAAAAATGGGACTTCACACTAATCATATTTCTATAATAAATATAAAAATATTCGTTTTTTTAAAAATAAAATAAAATTTCATAAAACTCCCCTTTTTTATTTGACACTAGTGATAAAGGAGAGTTAATACTAATCATATTTTTATAATCTATTAATGAATGATTGTTCTTTTTTTAGTGAATTAAATTTATTTATTTTTAAAATAATTAATTAATTATTTTTTTGTATATTTATTTTGCAAAACGAATGGTTTTATAATATTCTTAGGGCCATTTCGTATTCTTGAATATTGCGAATATCATGAATGTCATGCATGTGTCAATCTATGTATATATAGTATATTGACGAGAATATAGATGTATATCAATATGTCAATATGTATGTTAATACATATATACATCGTATATGTCAACAAAAATACTTGAAAATAAATAAATATAGATAATAGTGAAAAAGTAAAATGCACAATCAAAATTCTAGTGGAAAAAAAGCATCCTTGTTGGGAAAAAACACACCCCAAATTGAGGACATAAAAAGTGCAAAACACCACCATAGCCATATATAAACTCATGTCATGTGTCAATGTAACTGCATGTGTGTTTTTTCCCTTTTATTTATTTATTCTTTTTCAACTTGTATTTATTTTTATTTTTATTTTTTCCCATCAGTGACAGAATTGCATAACGCATAGTATGCAATGTGACACTAAGCGCACCCTATGTAGCGTGCCGCTATCAGTAGGTAGCAAGGTGTGTAACCTACAGCACAAGGATGCATTGCTTACTGAAGTAGGTTGCGGTTCTGCAACAAGACATGTCGTGCGCTAATGCAATGCCAAGCGTTGCCACACGCAACCTTGCGAGGTTGAGGTTGGTGCTAACTTCGTTCAATAAGAAGAGCGGACAAGTGTGTAGAAAGGCCTTGGAACCTAACCAGATAGAGAAGCAACCATTGAGCATTGTGGAAGAATTTGAGCAAGCAAGTTTGATAATGTTAGAATCTTACTTAACGATAAGCAGAATTAAGGAAGGAAATCCGGAAGAAAGGGCGTCAATCCACCCAACCACCCCCTAACAAAGGTAAGAGATAGATTTGAGTCTCCCATCAATGTCCCATACCAAATACAGACATGGAGCGTTGTCGCGATATTCCCATACCAACGCCTCTAGGTCGTACTTCTCCGGTTGATCGCGTGTCAAGCTCTCTTCCAGCGGTAGTGCGTAGCCACTCACTGCCCTCTCTTCTCCGTCGCTCGCAGGCCACATTGTTGCCGACCACTCCCCATCGGGTTGCCAGCATACCCACTCTGGTTTCGCATATTTGTATGCCTCCAATAGAGCTCCCTCAAAGGACTACCATGACTCATGAGCTTCTTGAAGCTCCTTGACCTCTTTGTGCACCGATACGGCCGCCACTCGATGAAAATATTCTAGCCGCATTGCTCCGTCCACGCCCCTCTTCATCATCTCGGTATTGTACACTTCCAAGAACCTCGAGACATCGTCCCCGTTGAATCAACCGACTCAATCGAAGTATAATAAAACCCTAAAGGAAACCCAAGAAGAAAACCCTAACCGAAACCCTAAAACCGAATAGGAAACCCTTGACCTAAGTGGTATGCCTCTCTCACTCAAAATAGGCAACCCCTTCACAAGTGACCCCTCACTCCCTTTTATAGTAGTAAGGGGTGAACACATTACAAGAGGGAGTCAAATCCCCTTTCATTTAATGGGGAATATCTCCCTTGATCTTAAATCGGTGGGCCTTAACTCTCTCTCTCCTATCCCATTCACTCTCAATGCTCACTACTCATTCTACTCTCCAAAGTGCATATCACATTTATGCCTCTACGAACTTCGTGGTGCACCTTTAGCACCTTAGATGATTACCCTTCCCATTACATTTTGTTTATTTACTCCTATGTTACGATTTTCCTAAGTATATGTGCAATGTTGCACATTGCGCTTTATTCGTCCCTCTCGGGTTTTCTCACCATGGCCGAAAATCCTCACGACAACGTACCTTAGGTTTGAATAAGAAGGAGGCACACATGTATGAAGCTAAAGTTTTGTTATACTATTAGAGTCTCTATCTCAAACAATAAAGAAAAGAGAAGGTAACTAGCCTTCTTATATAGTTGAGCAAACCTTACGCCCTTGTATGTTTCACACTTCAAAAACTAATTCTCTAAGTAGTGTTCTACAATTTGTCCCTCATTTCATCCATTAAGGTGTGTGTATATGCAGTTGTGTGCTCAGGTGCACATGGTCTAGAGCTCCCTCTATATTATTACACTTTGACACTCTGCTATTGTCAATATAGATCTTTGTTGTATCCATTACCTACTCTAAATATTGAACATGCATGCATTTTGTGCATCCTCGTGTTTGCGCAAACAATATGCAACACCTCTCCTCTCGTGAATGACTCGTTGTCCACTCAACATCCATGCACGCGATCAACATTCTCGACAGTCTGCATGTAGTGGTAGTGCGAGGGGCGATTGGCAATGCATTATTGACCGAGGGAATCAGGTGGCAGAAATTCCGAAGCTTCCCGATTCCCCACCGAGGATCGAGCAAGTAAGTGAGGCTCCTCGGGATGCTCTCTCTGCAGGTCATATGGACGGACGAACGGGCGAAGCTTCTCGAGGCTCCTCGGGATGCTCTCTCTGCAGGTCATATGGACGGACAAACGGGCGAAGCTTCTCGAGGCTCCTCGGGATGCTCTCTCTACAGGTCATATGGACGAACGAACGAAGCTTCTCGAGGCTTCTCGGGATGCTCTCTCTGCATGTCATATGGACGGACGAAGCTTCTCGAGGCTCCTCCTAATTCCTCCTGATGGGCTTCACGTTTTCCCTTTCATTCATTACCTAATAAAAAGAGACAAAAGAAAAAAAAGAAAACAGACAAGCGAGACAAATGTGGCCATTGAAACCAATTCATTGAATTTGGATGATTCAGAAGAAGAAGAAGAAGAAGAAGAAAATTCAGAAGAAGAAGAGAAATCCATCCGGAAGGAAGAAGAGAGAGATATGGAACGATTTTCATATATGAAAGGGAAGGGAATGGAGGAGTAGAGAAGAGAAGAGCAGAGCAGAGAATTGATGCATTGAATCAGAACTTCTCTGTGTTTTCCTGCCCATCTGTTCTTTCCTTTCTTTTTTCTTTTCTTTTCTTTCCAAATTACATAAAAGCCATGCGATATGAGCGTGGATTATTACAAGGTCCTGGACGTGCCCAGAAGCGCCTCAGATGATGATCTGAAGAAAGCTTACAGAAAACTTGCCATGAAATGGCACCCTGACAAGAACCCCTCCACCAACATTCAACAGTCTGAAGCCAAATTCAAACAGATTTCTGAAGCCTATGAGGTAATAGGCACAAAGGAAAATGGAAAATAAATATCGATCTATTTCTTGTTTTCTGTTTTCTTACAGAACATGAAACCCATCGAAACATGATAAGATCCTATCCCATCCTCCCATTTCATTTATCGCCCAAACATGATCAGATTTATTCTTTTTTCATGAAACCCAATTTGGTTTGTGACTGTTCATGAACAGATTTATTTGTTTTCATGAAACTGGTTTGATTGTTAATGAAACATGATTCAAATTTCGATTGATTCAATCAAGTGGAAGAACTATCAATATATCACTGTTTCCGATGATGGCTGGGCGCATCGGACACATTTTTTTGTTTGAGAAATATTGCCAAAACTTAAAAAGGTTTGGGAATGTGATTAATGATGCAAGTAAAATGGAGAGATAGAGATCAAGATATGGTGGATGACAGTCCTAGAAAAATAAATTACTTCAAGGGTGACAATTTGTTTTTTCTTGAATCTTGTTGAAATTTTTTTCCTGTGACCTCCACCATTGGATTATACAGGATTATTTGTTAGAGATTCTTGGAAAGATTGGATTTATATTCTTCCATAAGCCATTTCTCTTATTTGTATGCAACTCATCCTTATCACTTTCTGTGGAAGTGAAAGAACCTCAAGCATTACTTTACTTTATATTGAATATCAGCATATGGAAACTGATAATGAGAGTAGAGAAGCCATGGCATCTAGACCACATCTGTTGACAAAAATTCTAAAAACCCTAATTAGGCCTTTCTCTGGTAGTGTGGATTCTTCACACATATGTTTGTGTAGGCATACACTTCTGTTATATATACTTATAATCAATCAATTAATTTAGCACATTTACATGCACTTGATTCATGAACCAAAACTGAACCAGTCTTACAAAAGTACATAACATAGTAAAACAAAAAACAAAAAAAACTACTTATGCTGCAAGTTTCTGTATTGAATCTGTTGTCACCATATCCCATCCCATACAGGTGCTAAGTGACCCAGACAAGCGAGCGATTTTTGATCAATACGGGGAAGAAGGTTTGAAAGGCCAAGTGCGTCCCCAGAGTTCGTGTGGTGGTACCAATTTCACGACTGGTACTACCAGTGGTGGAGCGAATGCTTTTAGGTTTAACCCTAGGAATGCGGAGGACATTTTCGCAGAGTTCTTCGGTGGATCAAGCCATTTTGGCAAGGCAGGAGGAGGTAGGGGCGGACGAAGTTCCTTTACCGAAACCGTTTTCGGCACACATTTGGGCAGGCATTTCGGCGGTGGGGACAACAACATTTTCCATTCGTTCCACAATCCGAGCTCATGTCCGAAGAAAGCCGCACCCCTTGAGAACAAGCTCCTTTGTACATTAGAAGAACTCTATTCCGGATCCACTCGGAAGATGAAGATATCGAGGAGCATCATAGATGCTTTCGGGTAACAATTTGTTTTCTAGATTTTTAGTTTTAGTTTTTTTTAAAGGGATGGAAGCTTGACATCCAATCTACCCCTCAAGTTTTGCATGTTTACTAGGATAGGATACCCCTCGTTTTTCGAAAAATTACTCGAAAACACCCTCGGGTCTTAAAACTAACCAAAAAATGCCCTCAAATTGATTAGGGATCAAAATGTCGGGACAAACTGAATTGTATAACAATTTGCAAGTAGAGCAAAATAATCATTTATAAAGAAAACAAAACAGAGAGGGTTATTGTGCTGATTTTAGAAAACTAAGGGTTATCATGGTAAATTTGCGACAGATATATTGGTGGCCCCCTCCCCCTCACGTCCCCTTGATGTGTATGTTATGTTAATCCATGAATAATTATAGCTTACTCAAATGTTATATAAAGCGAATTAAAGATTTTGAGCTCAATTTGCAGGAAAAGAGTGTCATTGGAAGAGATTTTGACAATTGAAGTGAAGCCTGGTTGGAAGAAAGGTACGAAAATAACATTCACTGAGAAAGGCAATGGGCATCCAAATGTACTTCCAGCGGACTTAGTTTTTGTGATTGATGAGAAACCTCATAACGTATACAAGAGAGATCGGAACGACCTCATGTTTACTCACAAGGTACCATTATCCGAGGCCCTAACTGGAACCACAGTGACATTGAACACTCTCGATGGTCGAACCTTGACCATTCCTTGCAATGACGTTATCACGCCATACTATGAGAAGGTTGTCCATAATGAAGGTATGCCTATTGCAAAGGAGCCTGGACGAAGGGGGTGCCTTCGGATCAAATTTGAGGTTCGGTTTCCTGGCCAACTTACATCCGAGCAAAAGACTGGCATCAAGAAATTCCTCGGAACCATTTAAAAAGATCTTGTTTATAGATGACGGCCATTCAATACGTGGTTGACCATGTTAATGATTGTTCTAGCATTCGACATGGATACGTATCAAAAGAAAGAGAAAATTTTAAGCATCCAATAACTAGTCGAACATATAGTTGTCACTAGGCAATCTCATCTCTTGCAAGTTGCACATATGAAGTTGTCCAATGCACATAAAAGATGTTTGAGCATGTACCTCCTAGGATGCTTGATAATTAACTCTATAGTGATCTATGAAAATCAAATAATGAGCATTCAAATATGGTAGGAGAATTTATTTCTCTTGCATTGGCACATGTTCCACAAATAACATAGGGTTAAAGAATAGTAGGGTTTCTAGCATAATGGGTGATAATACACCCTTCTATACATCTGCATGAAACATGATGGAATCACAATTAACTTGGAAAAAGTTGTAAATTTTGAAGAGCGTGGGGGGAACATAAGATGTTTTACATTTATGTTTTCACGTTCATATTGTTGTATACAAATCAGCAACAATTTGGTTTGAGTGTCTCAAACTTTAACCATTTGAAAATTTGAAATTTAAAATCAAACCAAACCATATTGCGAAACTGTTATACTATAATCAAAGAGTTTGAACATCAAACTCCTCTCAAAAACTAATAAAATTACCTTTTGCATTCCTACAATTAATATGAATATTGATTTGCACTTCTAGGGAGTATCTAGTTGTGTTACCCATGTCAATTCATATGAAACAAAGACAAAGATAAATTCTATGGGTATCATTTCTCAGTGGATCACAAGAATTATGGTGATCTTCATCTAACACATTCAGGTTGCAAGTCTAACAACACTACTACAATATCTAGGCATCTCTATTGGAAGTACCATGATTTAAGTTTCACATTTTCGAACGGTTTAGGTTTGAGCCATTCAAACCAAATTGTGAAACTGTTATACTAGAGTCTATAATCATTTCAAACCAAAATGTTTGAAAGATATTCCATGTCAAGTGAAACAGTTCAAGAGATCTTCAAATTCTTAAGTTCTAGTTTTCAGGTTTGGCGTTGGCTTAAGCCGAATTATTGGAGACTATATGTACACTCGATTTTCAACATTTCAAGAAAGGTTTCTTTTTCATCTTAAAAGAAAATGCAATCTTAGAAGAATTGTTAGAGTTCGAAGTTAAAACTTCATAATAATAAGTACATGATTTATAAAGTTAATTTATATACTTAATAATATTTTTAAAATGTCCCCTAAAATCGATATGCCATTAAGTCAACAAGGACTTCAACCAAACCCTTGAACATGCAAATCAAATTGTTTACAAATTCCTAAATCTAAGCTAAACCAAATAATAAAGTTGTTAAGCCATGATTTCACAATTAGTTTCAAGTCAAACCAAACCATAGCCAATTGTTATGCATCATCTTCTTGTTTATATGCCTCTACTCTATTAGGTAAAGAAACAAAGTAAGGCAAGCCATGTCTCAAGTAATATGATCGAACACATCGGAAATTGTGTGCAACTCGAGATTGTACCCAACCAACCCAAAGTACAAATGCATTAACACCATGTAAAAATACTTATAGTTATAACATAGTTCATTTTATGGTGGTGCTAAGGCATCCACTTTGAAACTTTAACATTATTGTTGTTCAACGCATTCTTCCAATTCAATTGTCTGGAAATAACGTTGTAGGCGGGTCTTCTCCAATCAAATTGTGCATCAATCATTGTTATTGCAGGAGATTTGGAGTGAAGTTGTAGGCATGCTAAAGCACCAATACAACCGATGGAGCCGAAAGACAACGATTAGCCTTCATCCAACAATGGTTGTCCTCTCCCTTTTCTGAGTACCGCGCCTCCACATAAGATGGAACTATTGCATCCTTACAGGGATTTGTATATAACACTCTTAGTTGTAAATTTTATAACTAATGGAATGAGTTTTATTTTTGGAAAATAATAATAATAATAATTCGAGGGTGGAATAAATATGAGAATGTGTATGTTGTACTCTTTAAAGAGAATTGTTGGTAGAATAGGAGAAAATGTTTTGTTCTTTCACTCTTTACAATTCTAAATGCCAAATGGTATCAATGGTTGTACTCTTTAAAGAGAATTGTTGGTAGAATAGGAGAAAATGTTTTGTTCTTTCACTCTTTACAATTCTAAATGCCCTTTGCATGTGATAAGACATTTTGAAGTACCACAAGATCTAAGGACATTATTGCAAATTATCTTCCACAATCTTGTGATTTATTATGTTGCTAAATTTCACACTTTTTGTGTAGTTATCCATGATAAAATGTGTTTGTGAGCACAACTATTCTATGCACATAATATGTGAGTATATATATCTTACACATTATGATATTACTCTTGGCAATTATCCATAAAGTAATGGTCCTTTTCATTACAATAGGTGACATAAGAATGGCTCACATGTTACTTTAGTTATTGGTTGGCCTCTCTTAGAGTGGGGTTTGAGTGTTATAAGCTTCCTCTATTTCCTAAGCATGGAGGACTCCACATGCTAATGAACCCAAAAAAAATACGTGCAATGCACAACTTGGTGTGCATTTATTGTCACCATGTACATATAGAGTTCAAATATGGAATGCCATGTGTGCATGCATCTTTTGATAGGTTAAAAGTTCCTTTAAACACACACAAATATTCATTTAACACAATCAAGACATTGATGGACTTTTGTCTACTTCTTCCGATGTTTTTATTGTGTTGTTGATGCTAGGTTATCAATGCACATTTTGTCCATGTATTATTAACATTCAATGTTAGGTTTAGAAGGATAACCTTTTTTTCCAATACATTTGTCCTCTAGTACAGATCCCACTTGGAAGAATTAAAAAGTGGTGAAAGGATGTAAATATATGTTGACAAAGAATGATGCCACATTGGCATGAGCCCTTTTTTGTGTACATGAGTAAATTTTCTCATATTGGCAAAAACAAAAGGGTTTTGACATTCGATCCTATTACAATATGTCAGAATTCCCACATGGCAAGCTTTTTATTTTACTGACAGATCACATTTCCTCATTGTGGCATCACTGTACAACACAGGCTTTGGGTCAAAGTAACAAATGGCGATAAATATTTTGCCTGATCTTTGCCTGTGAGGACTTTTCACCCACATAAAATAGGCTTCTGGGTCTGTTTTTAGTATTTCTATCCTATTATGTATCTCTCTCCGAAAAAAGACAAAGAACCTTGCCTTTATAATTAGAGAATGTATTGATGATTGGAATAGGTGGATTTGTCCGTTTCTTTAAGTTGCACAAATGTCCAACCACAATATAAAGTGTTTGTTGCCTCACATATACGCACTATCATGATGAGTTAACCTTGTCAGAACCTCATAATAGAGATGGTGGGACTCTATCGACAATAGCTATAAAAGACATGTCACTTGCATGATTTAGAAAAAAGCACGAAATAGAGATGGAGAGGGTTGCCTCTATCGGGAGAGTTTGAAGGGGGGTACATGGAATGCTTAAATAAACAAATGTTATAATTCTTATATATACATACATATACATATAGTGACTCGTGAGTTTAAACATACATATTTATATGCTTAAATAAACGAGACATAACATGCAAGGCCTTCATGTTCTTTGAAATTTATTTAAGGAGCGCCCATGAACGCGGTTCGTGGATCGATACATAGAAATACAAACTCGAGTAAGCTACCCAAGAAATCCGATATCTAAATATAATGCTTAGATGTTACAAAACAATGCGAAAAGCGAAAAGCAAAAACAGATACAAATACAAAGACGTTACACAACACATAATACAAGTACAAAACACACAATACAAGTACGGTACAAATACAAAATATAAAATACAAATACAAAATACAAAATACAAACACAAATACAAAATACAAATACAAATACAACTACAAGACCAAATACAAGTACAAGTACAAGTACAAATACAAGTACAAGTACAAATACAAATACAAGTACAAGTACAAATACAAATACAAATACAAGTACAAATACAAAATGCAAAATACGAAATACAAAATGCAAAATACAAAATACAAAATACAAAATACAAATACAAATACAAATACAAAATACAAAATACAAAATACAAAATACAAAATAAAAATACAAATACAAATACAAAATACAAAATACAAAATACAAAATGTATATCTGTGTATCAATACAATTATGTGTGTGTCTGAAAATGTAAGTAGAAAAACAGGGGAGGGAGAGAACAGAGACAGAGGCAGAGACAGAGAGCAGGGCAAGTCAATATCAATGGAGGCATTCTATGCGCTTCTCTTTGCTTCCCTTCTGATTCTCCTTGCTGCTGTGGAGCTCGGGAAATCTCAGAAGGATCGGATCATCACCAATGCTGCCTTCTCTTCCTTCAACGCTAACTACCTCTTCGTCTACTGCCTCATGATGGGTACATCTACTTTCTTCCTTTATTTCTATCTTTCTTCATTACATTCTGTTATTTTTTTCATTATTTCCTGATTATTTCTTTCATTTTTGTTTTGCTCTATTTAAATAAATAAATGACTATTTTCTATTTTTGTTCCATTTATGAGCTCATTTTTGGATTCTTTTTTAGTTCTTTTTCTAAATACTTCTTAGAAACTCATCTCAGATCCATAGAAGCTTTCATCAAAAGTTTTTATGGAAAAAGATAGAATTGATCAAATGTGAGAATTATAATTGCCACAAGATCAATGTGCATTTTCTAGAGAACAAAAGAAGATTCTCAAACACTAAAGGTTTCACAAAATATTGAAGATTCTCAAACATAAAAGATTCAAGATCTCCAATAGCAGAGTCAAGATCATTAAACATAAAAGATTTAAAATTCCCAATCGCAAGACACAGGCAGAAGATTCCCAAACACAATATGCTCAAACAAAGTGAGGTGTATAAATATTGTTTCGGACTTGGATTTTATGCAATGGTTTGAAATGAATTCTTATGCACGTGTTTTTTTGGCATTTAAGCTGAATGAATTATAAGAGATAGGGAGTAGACACAGAGGACTTCTTATGAATTTTCTTTTTATTTAGATGTTCCTCTTACTTACTTGGTCTGGATATCTCCTCGAGTTTACCCGCTTCAAGTGCACTTGCATATTGAATGTATCGATTCAAGGAGAAAGTATTTTTCGGTTTCAGACACTTCTTAGGACATGTATATGCCCGTATGTTTGTTGAAATATTTTGAAAGTCCTACTGTTCATGTTCTTGTTAATTGTATAATATAGTTCAAGAAGAGTTTACATCAATATACATAAAAATAAGCATACTACAATTGATGTATTCACTTAAACATAGGCATATGCATATGTATGGCCAAGCCTATGTTTATGCATATTTATAAAAGCTCTTCTTGTCACACATTATCCCGGTTAGTTCTAGATCTATGTCTCCATGTGGTTGACTGGATGTTATGAGATAATAGATCTATCTGTGGACTAATTGAATCCATTATTTAATATGTTTAGACTATATACATGCTGGTAAACAATACACATAAGTATATACTATCAATTGTAATGTTGATGATACTTTTTATCTTTTTTACATTTTAGCTGGCGATTGGCTGCAAGGTCCCTATGTATATTTTCTTTATACCCAGTATGGCTTTTCTAAGGGGGAAATTGGACGGCTTTTTATTGCGGGTTTTGGGTCATCAATGATATTTGGTACTTTTGTTGGCTCTCTTGCAGATAAATAGTGAGTTCAAATATCCTTTTCCATTCTTAATGGACACTGTTTTGGTTTTTTTCTGGACTGATGCCTTACGTTTTCTAATATTTATAGTGGACGAAAGAGGGCTAGTATTACATATTGCCTAACGTATATGCTGAGTTGCATGACAAAACATTCTCCAGAGTACAAGGTGCTAATGCTTGGCCGAATACTAGGTGGGGTTTCAACATCTCTTTTATTTTCAGCTTTTGAGTCATGGTTAGTCGCCGAGCATTTCAAGGTATTGGATTATTTCCCCCTTAAATTGCATATGTTCACTTGTAAAATTTGTTATCTCAGTGACGTTACTGTATGATTGGTTTTGTCCCACAACAATCGTTTTATGTTTTTGTTTAGAGAGGGTTCGAGGCACAGTGGTTGTCATTGGCGTTCTCGAAATCAGTGTTTTTTGGTAATGGGCTTGTAGCCATCTTATCGGGTCTTTTTGCCAATTTTTTGGCCGAAACTCTCTCGTTTGGGCCTGTTTCTCCCTTTGATTCAGCCGCATGTGTGTTGGCATTGGGTATGGTCATCATACTATATACATGGCCAGAGAATTATGGTAACTCCTCTGAAGGCAATAGCTTACTGGATCAATTCAAATCTGCCGCATCAGCAATTGCTTCAGGTACGGTTTTCACTCTCTTTTGTTAGGGGCATTTTTACAAATTTGTTTTTGAGCTGTCATTAACTACCGCCAATATATGATTCGTTTTTCAAGGACAGATGAGAAGATTGCGTTACTTGGTGCAATACAATCCTTGTTTGAAGGGTCAATGTACACTTTTGTTTTCTTATGGACACCAGCACTCAGTCCAAATGATGAAGAAATACCCCATGGATTCATCTTTGCGATATTCATGTTGTCTTCAATGATTGGAAGCTCACTTGCTTCACGTTTCATGGCAAGGTCTTCATTGCGAGTTGAAGTATATATGCAAGTAGTGTTCTTGATCTCTGCAGCTACTTTACTTTCTCCGGTTGTCATCAATGTAAGTAAATTTTTGGAAAATGCAGTAAATTTTGTAAACACTTGCATACACATTAAACGTTTTTTGTACCCATTTGTTAGTACTATTAAGAATATGGGGGTAAGAAATATTTTTAGGGATTTAAAAAGAAGTACTTATGAAGGTTTTGGAAGTATCGAATTATACCATTGACTTGATAGTAGTTAGGATATGTATCCAAAATACATCAATTATAATATTAACATTTGATTATCTGATATGCATTTGCATCATCAGCTAATAATTATGACTAAACGAAGCGCAATAAGGCTCTTAACTTTTAAACAAGGGCATGAGTTAATATTCCCAAACCATTCAGGGAACCTTTCATGTTATACTGGAACATTTTGAAAATTCTATTTATTATTATTACATGAGATTGTCAAACTTTGTACATTAAAAAGTACTTATGAAGGTTTTGGAAGTATCGAATTATACCATTGACTTGATAGTAGTTAGGATATGTATCCAAAATACATCAATTATAATATTAACATTTGATTATCTGATATGCATTTGCATCATCAGCTAATAATTATGACTAAACGAAGCGCAATAAGGCTCTTAACTTTTAAACAAGGGCATGAGTTAATATTCCCAAACCATTCAGGGAACCTTTCATGTTATACTGGAACATTTTGAAAATTCTATTTATTATTATTACATGAGATTGTCAAACTTTGTACATTAAAAAGAAGTACTTATGAAGGTTTTGGAAGTATCGAATTATACCATTGACTTGATAGTAGTTAGGATATGTATCCAAAATGCATTAATTATAATATTAACATTTGATTATCTGATATGCATTTGCATCATCAGCTAATAATTATGACTAAATGAAGCGCAATAAGGCTCTTAAACTTTAAACAAGGGCATGAGTTAATATTTCCAAACCATTCAGGGAACCTTTCATGTTATACTGGAACATTTTGAAAATTCTATTTTTTATTATTACATGAGATTGTCAAACTTTGTACATTAAGACTTTTCTTACTGAGATGAACATTTAACCTATAAGATGATAGGTAATAATCATTCACTTAACCTACATGCCAAAGATATATTTTCTGGTAACTGTCAAAAGACACAATCTTAAGTATCACCATTATCCACCGACTTGTCTTTATGCTGATGAATAATGGCCAAACTTCAATTTTCTTACTAGTGTTTTGTGTCTTGTTTTTCTGCTGTGACAGTTTCTTATGCCCTCGTCAGGAGAGAAGGGTGGGATGATGACAGTATCGGGGCATGTCCAGCTTTTTTTGTTTTGTGTCTTCGAGGCTTGCGTCGGGATCTTTTGGCCTTCAATCATGAAATTGAGATCGCAGCACATCCCAGAGGCATCGCGAAGCACCATTCTGAACTTCTTCAGAATTCCGGTTAATGTGTTCGTTTGCATTGTGCTCTACAATGTAAGGGGAATTTATAAACCAATGAAAGGAAAAACAAAACACCAAATTAGTCCTTGGTTTTCAAAAATCATCAGATTACTGCTTTTTAACCCGCAATAAAATACTTCAAAATACCCAGTCTTTTGAAAATCAGCTGAACAGTTTGTAGAACAAAGCTCATTGGTCTTGAATACCCTTGGTAAAATTTGAAATTTTAGGGGCATTTGGTCGTGTGTCCAAAAAGTTACTTGGTAAAACTTGAAATTTTAGGGGCATTTGGTTAAGTGTCCAAAAAATTACCGGTTTTGTGAGATTCTTCCTAATAATAATACCTTATTTCCTTCCCTGCTTAAGTTGGCTGAACAGTTTGTAGAACAAAGCTCATTGGTCTTGAATAACCCTTTGGTAAAATTTGAAATTTTAGGGGCATTTGGTTGTGTGTCCAAACAGTTTCTTGGTAAAACTTGAAATTTTAGGGGCATTTGGTTAAGTGTCCAAAAAATTACTGGTTTTGTGAGATTCTTCCCAATAACAATACCTTATTTCCTTCCCTGCTTAAGTTGGCTGAACAGTTTGTAGAACAAGCTCATTGGTCTTGAATACCCTTGGTAAAATTTGAAATTTTAGGGGCATTTGGTTAAGTGTCCAAAAAGTTACCGGTTTTGTGAGATTCTTCCCAATAATAATACCTTATTTCCTTCCCTGCTTAAGTTGGCTTTCCAAGGGTTCGTTGGTTTCTAATACTCATTACAATTCCTAACCGCACAGGTAAATGCTTTCCCTATTTCTATAATGTTTGGGATGTGCTCAATCTTCTTGGTGATGGCATCTGTGCTCCAACAACGATTCATGGTGGTTGCCATTGAAAGTGAAAAGCCAGAGACAAGTAAGTAAAGCTATCATTTTGGAAAAATGTATGTTTAGGATCATAATCTCTGAATCACATTTGCAACCACTCTAGTACACATAATTAGTAAATGAAATATGTAGAAGAAGATAGTTCTAAACTATAATATCTTCATACCAAAGGCAGTGTTATTTTGTAACACATTGATGCTAATGGTTCTAGTCTTGGTTTAGTTAAACCCTATCTAATAATGTAGTTCATCCAAATAAAATTAGGTTGCCTTGAGATGGTTTTATATGCTATATTGCAAAAGGATTCAAGATCTTTCTTCTCATGCAAGTTTTCCATTTTTATTATTTTGTTGTAGAGATGATGGACGGTGTTTGGTTGTCTGATATGGGGCCGGTAGATTCGGAAACAATACCTCTAAACATTTGAGAGTTTTTACTCATAATTTATGTAAATGTGACTCCAAATATTTTCTCGCATTTACCCAGCTTGAGCAATTAGTTTCCCCTCCAATTTTTGTGACACCTTTTCAACTCGCCATGGGAAAGCTAACAATTCTTTGCAAATTCGTTTGCGGGAGCTTGCCATCAGGTGGCTTGAATGCTATTTGTGTAAACAAGCATATAGATTGAGCATCAGCAAGGTGAGAGAGTATATAATGCGATTGGATGTTTCATTCATTTCAACAAAGCAATCATAATTGTTACTGATAGTAGCAAATCATACCCCTCATCAATGATGGGAAGATGGTCTAGATGTATAATTTGCCTCCACAGACGAGGCTATGTATAAGTTGAGGACTTGATGAAATACATATTCTTTTATAGGAATTGTGCCATTTATTTACATTCAGCCTTCTTGTTGCTCAAATCTTGGGTGTCTTTGTAATACTCTGATATTCAAGTAATGTAGTTTTTGAACCCAAGAATCTTGTCAAAGGACAAAACCATTTCATCAGAATCCATGTGCACTTCAACAAAGAAGTAGATATACCCTTGGTGATGGAATATGCTTCTTCTTGCACTATTTAGGTTTGAATCAAACTAAAATTATGAAGATTGTTTTAGTATATTATCCAAACCATGTTAAACCCATTGCTTGAGTCTTAAACTCATAGTTGTATGTTGGTTGTCATCGGTCGAGAAGATGTGAAATGGCCAAATGTCATTGTTATAATATTGATAGAAAACGTAAGTAAAATTGCTTAAATATATTTTATGATGCTATAAGAAGTTTATGAACCCTTATTTGGTGGCTGAACGAGCTATGAGTCTTTGTATGTTCCAACTCATTTTTATTTGTGATTTTTTTTGTTCCCTTCCCCCATTCTTTACTTTTACTCCTAGTATATTGTTGGGTGTACACGAGGTTGTGAACAAGGTCGTAAAGCGAAAATGTTCAGTGTGGATAGGGGGAGGACGCTTGAGAATAAAAGGTGCATGGGGAGTGTTTGGTTAGTCTTCAATGACCTAACTCTTGTTAGTATAAATTTCCAAAACCATGATGATGGCAAGAAACTAGCTATCAACATTTGGCAACCATAATGGAGCCACTCTATGGGCAATGTTTGAAGGTGGTGTATGTTTGATCATTCACAGATAAGCTAATTATGCATGTTTTGGACATGCAGCTTACACATTTCTTGATGTACACTTCCAATCAAGATTAGATTAGATTGTATATTTGTTTAAGCTAGTTATGCATGTTTTGGACATGTAACTTGCACATTTCTTGATATGCACTTCCAATCAAGAAAGATTAGATTAGATTGTGTGTTTATTTAGGTGTCTATATAGAGGCTAATATTGATGCACGGGACCTAAGTACAAGTGTTTTCTTTATGTGTCTCTTTCCTAGGAAGGGATATTTTGAAAATGACTTCATAATAACCGGACCGTAATGGAAAGGGTTCGAAGTATGCTTGCACATGCTAAGTTATTGAAGACGTTCTGGGTTGAGGCGCTGATGATTTCAGCGTATGTGATAAATCAATCACCCTTAGTACCCTTGGATGGTGATATCCCACAAAGGGTGTGGAGCGACAAAGATGTTTCATACCGACATCTGAGGGTGTTCGGCTATCTTGCCTATGTGCATGTGGCAAAAGACCAAAGGGGAGAATTAGACCCGAAATCTCGGCCAGGTATATTTCTCGGCTATGGCAATGATGAATTTGGCTATCGGCTATGGGACTTAGATGAGAAGAAAGTGATTAGGAGCCGCAACATTGTCTTCATGGAGGAAAAGACAATAGTCGACTGGGAGATTGTGAATAAGTCTCCAACTACCGAATCAAACCAAGTTGACGCTCGGCCGAATCGAGTAGAACCCGATTCGATCAAAATCTAATCCGAGCCAGTCGGCTGATTTAATACTCGGCTGAACAAGGGACCGAATTCGAATTGGCCGAAGAAGTCGAAGAAGAACCGACCGTGTCGAATGGAGGCCGAAGATACCCCCTAAGAGAAAGGAGGCCCCCTTGAAGATTTCCGGATGAAGAGCGTGTATTGTTAACCGATGAGGGGGAGCCGGAAAGCGTTGAAGAAGCTAAGGAGGATACCCACAACCGAAAGTGGTTGAGCGCCATGCAAGAGAAGATGGATTCCTTGCATGAGAACACACATATGAATTGACCGAACTGCCAAGAGGAAAAGAAGGTACTTCGATGAAATATTTGCCCTGTTCGTAAAGATGACGTCAATCCAAACCGTGCTGAGCATCGCGGCCAGCACGGATCTCGAAATTGAACAACTGGACGTCAAGACTGCCTTCCTCCATGGAGATTTGGAGGAAGAGATATACATGCACCAGCCGGAAGGATTCGTGGAAAAAGGTAAAGAAAATCTGGTATGCTGATATAGGAAGAGCTTATACGGGTTGAAACAAGGTCCTCGGCAATGGTACCGAAAATTCGAATCCTTCATGATTGACAACGGGTACCACAAAACGCGGCTTGATCACTGGGTATTTGTGAAGAAATTTGATGGAGGAGATTTCTGTCGAATACAAGTGTATAATGGACGTATTCACACTATCCCTTTGTATAGATCAAGTTTGGGCCATTTGTGTAATTAGCATAAATGGTAGTTGCCCTAAGTCGGTCACTATATATAGTGACCTTGTAACCTTTTTGTAAGGTTGGTTGTATTATTGTTTCTATTGAATAGAAAGACTCTTTTGTGCCTCCTCTCTCTCTCTCTCTCTCTCTCTTTCTCTGTGCACGATCTTCGATTCTGTCATACGCAGGTACTCAACACGAATCGAATGCTATTTGATCTTCCGCATTGACGGCCCTGTCTTCAACAATTTCCTCATCCTCTTGTTGTACATGGACGACATGCTGATTGTTGGACGGGACCATACGAAGATCCGAGTGTTGAAGAATGGCTTGAGCAGATCGTTCTCAATGAAGGATATGGGTCCGGCCAAGCAAATCCTGAGGATGCACATTGTTCGGGATCGAACAAAGAAATTGTTGTGGCCGTCACAAGAAAAATACGTGACAAAGGTGCTCTAGATATTCGACATGGAAAGCTCGAAACCGGTCGGTTTAACATAGACGACGAACTGCAAACTAAGCAAAGAACAATGTCTGAAATCAAAAACCGAGAAGGCCGAGATATCAAAAGTTCATTATGCCTTGGCAGTTAAGCTTGATGTATGGTATGTATCAGGCTGGACATAGGATACGCAATCGTCGTGGTTAGCCGATATATGAGCAACCCCGGAAGAGAGCATTGGGATGTCGTGAAGTGGATACGTCGGTACCTAAAAGGCACCTTGAACGCGTGTCTTCGTTTCGGTTCGGGTAACCCCACACTGGAAGGTTATACTGATTCGGACATGTTGGCTGATGTGGATACCAATCGGTCCACGCCAGGGTACATAATAACTTATGTAGGGGGAGCTGTTTCGTGGCAGTTGAGGCTGCAAAAGGTCGTGGCGTTGTCGACCACGGAAACCGAATATATGGCCGCAGTAGAAGCCGGTAAGGAAATCATATGGATGAAGGAGTTTATCGGTGAGCTGGGAATTCAACAGGAGGAATTCCAACTCCATTGTGATAACCAGAGTGCCATCCACCTTGCGAAAAATGCCACCTACCACTCTAGGACCAAACACATACAAAGAAGATATCATTGGCTCCGAGAGCGAGTAGAAGAAAAGGAGTTTGCTCTAGTGAAGATCCACATGGCCGAAAATGGATCGGATATGTTGAGCATCGCGGCCAGCACGGATCTCGAAATTGAACAACTGGACATCAAGATTGCCCTTCCTCCATGGAGATTTGGAGGAAGAGATATACATGCACCAGCCGGAAGGATTCGTGGAAAAAGGTAAAGAAAATCTGGTATGCTGATATAGGAAGAGCTTGTACGGGTTGAAACAAGCTCCTCGGCAATGGTACCGAAAATTCAAATCCTTCATGATCGACAACGGGTACCACAAAATGCGGCCTGATCACTGGGTATTTGTGAAGAAATTCGATGGAGGAGATTTCCTCATCCTCTTGTTGTACGTGGACGACATGCTGATTGTTGGACGGGACCATACGAAGATCCGAGTGTTGAAGAATGGCTTGAGCAGATCGTTCTCGATGAAGGATATGGGTCCGCCCAAGCAAATCCTGAGGATGCACATTGTTCGGGATCGAACAAAGAAATTGTTGTGGCCGTCACAAGAAAAATACGTGACAAAGGTGCTCTAGATATTCGACATGGAAAGCGCGAAATCGGTCGGTTCAACACTGACGACGAACTGCAAACTAAGCAAAGAACAATGTCTGAAATCGAAAACCGAGAAGGCCGAGATGTCAAAAGTTCATTATGCCTTGGCAGTTAAGCTTGATGTATGGTATGTATCAGGCTGGACATAGGATACGCAATCGTCGTGGTTAGCTGATATATGAGCAACCCCGGAAGAGAGCATTGGGATGTCGTGAAGTGGATACTTCGGTACCTAAAAGGCACCTCGAACGCGTGTCTTCATTTCAGTTCGGGTAACCCCACACTGGAAGGTTATACTGACTCGGACATGTTGGCTGATGTGGATACCAGTCGATCCACGTCCGGGTACATATGTCTTATGTAGGGGGAGTTGTTTCGTGGCAGTTGAGGCTGTAGAAGGTCGTGGCGTTGTTGACCACTGAAACTGAATATATGGCCGTAGCAGAAGCCGGTAAGGAAATCATATGGATGAAGGCGTTTATCGGTGAGTTGGGAATTCAACAGGAGGAATTCCAACGCCATTGTGATAACCAGAGTACCATCCACCTTGCGAAAAATGCCGCCTACCACTCTAGAACCAAACACATACAAAGAAGATATCATTGGCTCCGAGAGCGAGTAGAAGAAAAGGAGTTTTCTCTAGTGAAGATCCACACGGCCGAAAATGGATCGAATATGTTGACGAAGGTGTTGTCAGCCGAAAAGCTAAACGCGTGCCAACAGAGAGTCGGTTTGGTGAAGTACCCCATGCCGGAGTGAAGGGGGAGTTTGTTGGGAAACAGGTTCTTCCAGATGGGAAGAGAAGAACCAAGTTGGTGAGTAACTAATCAAAATCGAAATCCGAAATCGTTTCGGAAGACTATAATTGTAAATAGTCTAAAATGCCTCTTGTGGGCTATACTTGTAAATAGCCAGAAAGTTGCTTTAGTAAAGTGTAGTTGATCATTATTGAAAAGTTAGAATGAGGGAGTTGTCTTTGTGCCATTTGTTAGACGAAGGAGAACTCGAGGTCATTGCCTCCGACTTCCGTATTTGTACTTCCACTCTACTATAGTGATCTGTTTTCTCAGGGTTTGTGGACCCCCGTGGTTTTTCCCATTTCGGGTTTTCCACGTAAAACATCGGTGTCTGTGTCTTCATGTTTTTCATCTATGTACTAGTTCTTGGTTTCTGCACATGTATACGAACGTGTAACCAGTTGTGGCCAGTTGATTCCTAACAAATCTAACCGACCTAGATGACTAACCACAGTAGGGTAGATTCAAACTATACCTCTACCAATTCGGTCGAATGCCAACAGACTTGTATGTATACATTTGTAACTATAGATTAAAATTGTAATCTAGGTTCATGAGGGAGATAACCCCAATTATTAGTATACATAGGAAGAGTAGCCCTTTTATGGGGGAGTTTGTTGGCATAAAAGGCCAACTCCTTCCAAATTGTATCCTTAAGTGTGAACACATTACCAAGTTAGCGCTTGAGTATATAAGCCTAACTGTAACACTCTAAAAGACAGAGCGAGTTTTACAGAAGAGAAATAAGAGTTTCCATTAGAGCTCAACTATGCTTCTTACTTCTTGTTCATCTTGCTTGAATCTTCATATTCAATTTGTTTGTGTTGTTTGTTGTACATCACATTGCAGGTCCTCACATATTCTCTCGCCTATCATATTCAAGAGTATGGTCACCCACTAACTACACAACATATGTAATGGAATATGTGGAATTGCTAATAGGTAAGACGAACACTCCACTGAGGAAAGAATTTCTACTTGCTCCAATAAAGAAAATTGCCACATTAGTACTCCCTTCAACTTTTATAGATATGCTTTCGCTCCATGCCTACCATCAAATACAAAAGCATGGTGCATATCCCAATTACGACGCAATCCCCAATTATATTTGAGAAATAGGAAAACGATCTCCATCTCTAATTTTGGGTCAACCTGTGTAAACTATGCAAACACCCATTGTCTAGGTGTTAAATAACATTGTGATAAAACTTGCCAAATTTGAGACATGTAACTCCAAATTTGACAAGCAATCAACCATTGTATAAATCGATGGCAATGATACAAAATATTAATAGTCACTTGTAACAATGACGTCTGACCCTGTAAACACCAATCAATCCACGGTTGTGGCAATTTAGAATGTCACCTACATTTTAAGATCTACCACCACCTGTGATCAGATTTGTGTATTTTCCATTCTTCTTCAGCCTTAGATGATAACCATCCAAAAGACTCAACGGAGCAATGATACAAAATATTAATAGTCACTTGTAACAATGACGTCTAACCCCATAAACACCAATCAATCCATGGTTGTGGCAATTTAGAATGTCAACTACATTTTAGGATCTACCACCACCTGTGATCAAATTTGTGTATTTTCCATTCTTCTTCAGCCTTAGATGATAGCCATCCAAAAGACTCAACGGAGCAATGATACAAAAGATTAACAGTCACTTGAAACAATGACGGCTGACCCCGTAAACACCAATCAATCCATGGTTGTTCTCCTATTTGTAGGGGTAAAAAACCTTGCATCAATACAACATTTTGTAGTTGTTGCCATATAAACCCATAATTAGGCGGGATGCGGAATAATTGTTGCGGAGCAATGATACAAAAGATTAATAGTCACTTGTAACAACGACGTCTAATCCCGTAAACACCAATCAATCCACGATTGTTCTCTTGTTTGTAGAGGTAAAGAACCTTGCATCAATGCAATATTTTGTAGTTGTTGCTAGATAAACCCATAATTAGGCAAGATGTGGAATAATTGTTGTGCTTCAAAAAACTCCAAAATTCTTGAAATGGAGCCTCAACTATATCTCCCACCTCTTTGACCCCCAAATGAAACAAGTGATTAAATTGAGAGTGTAATCTCTCTCTCTCTCTCTCTCTCTCTCTCTCTCAAACACCTACACCCCTCGGAAAGTCCATCGATGAATTCTTTATCATGCATTATGGTATGTCAGGGGGCACACCGAGTTGGGAAACATGGTGTTACTCGCTCCAGAGAAAGGCCTATTGTATGCACAATGACAGATGATACAAAGTAGAAGATTATACTCGAAAATAGTTGGGTATACCTCAAAGGTACGCAATGCTTTGTGAGTGAAGATCGTACTATCTCACAACAAAATGCTCGTCGCAAAGCATATGAAAGCATATGAAGAAAAATTGAAAAATAAGGTTAAGGATGTGCCTAAAGACAAAAACGTAGGCAAATAGGGATACGTGACCTATGAGACTAAACCACTTCTTCTACGACTATGCTTTTGGAATTGCAATGGATACCCATGGAATGCGAGATTTGGAATAGAGGAGTTCAATGATGACTCAGATATCACACTCCTTGTTGAAACATGGGAGCATGATATTCAAAGGATTCAAGGTTTAAGAAACTAGAATGTACACTCTTTGATATGGGAGAAAAATCCAAGAGAAAAAAGAGGAAAAAGAGGGGTGACATGTTTGATTAAGAAGGAAATAGAGAAACATGTGTCGATCATAAAAATGATGAGCATAAATGCTACATATGGGTCAAAATAGAAACACCTAATGATTTGCCAACTTTTGTAGTTGGATGTTACATGCCTCATTAAGATTCTAACTTTTATGCTTGTTTGGATAAAGATCAACATTTTGCCAATCTAGAAGATGATATTTCTTATTTCAAATCCAAAGGGGAAGTTATTGTTTTTGATGGCATGAATGCTCATACAAGAAGTATCCAGCTTGATGCACAATAATCTTTCATGTCACATATCTCAAGGATGCAAGAAGACATGCAAATGTATAACCTCTCTTCTAGCGATGAAAAACATTCGAACCAATTTGAGAAATTACTCCTACAAATGTGCAATAGTACCGGATTGCTTATTGCAAATGGTGTTTCCTTATGGCCCAACACTAATGGTTTTGCATGTAGAAAACACAATGGAAATAGTGTGATTGACAATGTGCTACTTTCTGAACTTGGTATTTTGGATTGTATACATAAATTCTCACTTGGTGAATGGACACCGGAATTCGATCATAGGGCTTTATGTATTGAACTCAAATGTATGCATAAGTTTGATTGTGAGAAGGCCGTTGAAGATAATAAACAACCGTTGTGAAGATTTTCGGCAACTGTGTGAAAATCACGTGGAAAAGAGAAAACCGAGAAGGTGCAATGTGCACATGCATAAAAGGGGTGATGGTTACACTCGTATATTAGCACATTAATGTGCACATGGATTTTGAACCTTACACCAACATAGGAGACAATTGACATACCATTAGGCTAAGTTGTTTCTTTAAAGTCTATTTTCATCATTGTACTTTTGACATGTAAATTCTCCTACATGAGAGCTTGAATGAGTGACATGGTTATCATGCATCACATGCGATGCATGAGTGCCAAATGGCAATCACGCATCGCATGCATTTCATGCATTGTATGCATGGCTTACACCCTAACATGCATCATATACATGGGGGCATTTATAAAAGAAAGAAAGGAAGAGAAAGGAGGGGGAATAAAAAAGATGTATTGAATCAACAAAGTAATACTAAAAAACTACTAGTTACCTTATTGGTGGTGTCTTGTTTTCAAATTCAAAATCAAGGGTTCAAACTCGGAATTGGAATTTTTGTCTATCTCTATCTATCTACCTACCTATCTTCAATATTTTCTCGTTTGCGCTAGTAAAACATCGAGTTCTTTTGGTGTAGACATCGACGTTCCCGCTTCATTATCTTGAACAATCCTTTCGATCCTCCATCACCAGTTGTGGATAGAGGCCCGATGATTGTCTGCGCACGTGTGCCATGCACATCGCAACATTTGGCACGTGTGTTACGTACTTCTCGACATCTTTGTGGTGCGGTAAATACTTTCTCAATCTCTCTCTCTCTGTCTCTCAACCAACCTGCACAAGCGTCTTCGACAACAAAGAACGATTCGACTATAAACCTAAACGGTTGACTCCTTACATGCACAAGTCACCCGATTCATCCTCCTCGGTCAAAGACCCTGGTGGTCCCGTTCGACCGACCTGTAGGCGCGGATTTTCACGACACTGCACTTGAGCATGAACCTTAAGCGAACACCCATGTATTCCAAGATGGTTGAGGATATGTTACAAATGACAAAGATATAACATGGTGCCACACTAGAATGCAAATGGGAAGCTTTTAAGAAAGTCATTCTCTCATGTACAAACAAATATTTTTTGATCAACCGCACATCTTGGAAATGCACCAAGAAATTTATTTCAACGAAAAAATGGTTTGATAAAGAATGTTGTGAAGCTTGAAAGTGCCTTATGGTTTTGGATGTAGTTAAGGATAAAGAAAATTACCAAAAACATTTGCATGAGTATAAAAGGCTTATTCAAAGAAAGAGAAGAATATGGGAAGTTATTCAACAATTTCTCCAAATGCAAGAGAAAGCATATGCATGTGCTAAAATTTGGGGAAATTTAAAGGGGAAACGTGTTGAGAGTTATGGTGACTTAACTCTTCACGACTTGCCTATGCATTAGAAGAATTTATATGAGTTATCTCTTGCCGGAAAGATGATTTGTTATGGTTCTCTTTCACATATGTCTCCCTTCTTTACAATTGAAGATGTATGCATAGGACTTGAAATTGGCCTTTCGAAAAGCAAACGATCTTCATTGTACAAAGGTTGAAATGCTCAAATGGATGAGAAAGGAAGTACATGTATGGATAAGCGATATGTTTAATGATGCATTGCAACATGGTATGTCGTATGATTGTACTACAAATTGGATCAAACCTTTAGATAAAGGTGGTTTAGATGTAAATATTGTAAACAACTATTGAACCATCATGGTTGGCTTGTTAATGGCAAAACTATTTAGATGTATAAAGGAATCAAAGATAAGTGTATGGGTTGAAAAAAATGGTAAGAGAGCTTATGGACAAGCTAGCTTTCGAAAACACCATAGCACCATTGATCACCTTATTACCCTTCAAGTATTAATGGAGGAAAGTTGCCTTAGAGGTAAAGGTTTATATTGTTGCTTTTGATATGGTACCTCGTGACCATCTTTGGAGATGAGTGGAAGAACTTGAGGTGCCAAGTGAATATATGCTTGCAATTTCCCGAATATATGAGAAGGTTATATGTTGTGTGCATATATCTATGCATTGATGAATTGGAAGAAATGGTTACCAAGTTTGTAAAGGAAGAATGTGTTCAAGACTTTCCAATTGTTAATGTTGTCATTATGATTTTGCTATATGTAGATGATGTAGTGCTTTTTGCAAATACTTTGGGAGATGCACAAAAGCTTATGAAGGCATTGCAAAATTTTGCATGCATACTAAATTAAGTGTTAATATCTCTAAAACAAAGATTATGCTTGTGAAGAGCCAAAAAAGAGATAAACCATGCATTATGTACAATAATGAGCCACTTGAATGTGTGGCAAGCTTCAAATATCTTGTCCTTGAAGTTCCTTCAAATCATAGATGGAATGAACGTGCTACACATTGCTTAAAGGTGGGTAAACGAGCATACTATGCATTTCAAAACATATGCAATCATGGAGATATTAAGTGTTTGGTCCTCAAGAAATATCTTTTCAACACTTTGGTGACACCGGTTCTTCTCTATGGGGTGGAAGTATGGGGTAGTATCATCCCTAAATCTACATGGAAAGAGTTTGAAAATGTCCAAAAACATTTTCTTACAAAGTTTCTACAAGTTAAGAAACAAACGCCCTACGCCCTCCTCCTTGAGACGGGATCGCTTCCCATTGAGATCATGACCATGGAAAGGGTTGTTGAATACATGCTTAAGGTTCAAAAAAGTCCCTCACTTTGACTTCCTAGAATTGCATGGGAATCAAGCACAAAGATCCATAAGATGCATAAAAGCAAATTTTTGTGTTTCTGTTGGATGCAAGATATGGGAAAATGGTTGGTAGATGGGATGCAAGACACTTGCTTTATGATGCATTAGTAGATTCCTTTGTAAATGAGGCCTTTTAGCAACGCCAATGTATCATGACATGTGACAAATCTAGAGGCTCACACTTCACACATTATACTACACATGTTGCACCTAACTACAAAACCATATTCTTTGCGGAACGGGGAAACCATACACATCGATACATGTTAAAGCCCATCCCATTATCTGCCATTCAAACCATTGCTTCCATGCGACTTACCTCACATGCATTGCGATGTGAGACAGAGCGCCGGGGCACAAGTGATGAGAGTGGCCGGCTATGCACACTTTGCCCTAAACAAATTCGAGAGTCTGAGTATCACACTTTGATACAATGCTCTGCCTTTGATAATATTCGACCATGCTTTCCACATATCTTTGACCGAGCCCAATGCTTGCACAAAATTTGTCTCACAACCACAATGTGCACTCTCGATTGCAACATTCGTTGGTAAAGTTCTTGAACATTGAGAGTCGCTACTCAATTTCACACGTATCATGTGAAATGTAATATTTTTGGTCTCATTGGTCATATTTGACCTCCAAAGGCGATATTAGAATCTCTCTCTCTCTCTCTCTCTCTCTCTCTCTCTTGCACACGAGTGTGGTTGGTTGCTGGCTTGATTGTTTACATTGTGGTATCAAAGTCATAAATATGAGAGAGTGCGAGAGCCCAATTTCGATCATCACCCATGGGCTAGGTTTCATGTCATAGGACACAATTGGCTTCTCATGGACAATACAAAGATATCTATCTATCCATCTCTAATAGGTCACAATCGTTCTCTCATGGACAATACAAATTTATCTATCTATCTCTAATGGCACTACTAAGGTTATAGAGATGGCACCAAAAGATATTTATCTATCTATCTATCTCTAATGGTAAGGGTTGAGTTTGTTTATATGGAGGTACAATGTTTGAATCTTGTTACTTTTCAATGAATGGGTAAATACCCTATTTTTGTTGTAAACCAATTGTCTCATTGGCCAATTTTGGTCTTAGAAGACATTAATATATCTTTCTTTCTTTCTAATGGCATTACTAAGGTTACAGAGACGCACCAAAAGATATATGTCTATCAATCTATCTATCTCTAATGGCATTGCTAAGGTTATAGAGACAATGCCAAGGTTATAGAGACGCGCCAACATCCATCCATCCATCTATCTATACATCTCTTTCTAATGAAATTACTAAGGTTATAGAGACATGCGCCGAAGCCCATGAGAGACCTGTGCAGGAGCATAGAGAAACCTCTCCTCTCGGAACCAGATGTGGATCCGAACTCAAGTTCTTTCATTCTTCTCTCTCTCTCTCTCTCTCTCTCTCTCTTTGGACACACACATACACAAATAGAGTCACTCAGAGAGTCTTTTCTTATTCAATGAATGCAATTCTGGTAAACATTTTGCCTTCTCCAAAAAAAGGATGGAGATATGTATGTATGTAAATAGTTCAACCAAATGCAGAGAGACATACATATACATATACATATACATATACATATTTGTATACATACAATACATACAATACATATACGTGTTCTTCCTTTGATGAGGCGGGCTCAGCAGCTCCTTCTTTCTTCATTCCATCCATTCATTCTCTCTTTCTTTCCTGTTCCTGTCTCCCTTCGATTTCCTGTTCCTGCCATCAAATGCTCCCTTTTCTTCACCATCACTTTTCTGATGGGTTTTTACGACCCTTCTTTGTCAATTAACGGTTTCTTTATTTAATCTCCCTTCTTCTCCATTCGACCCATCATCACAAACAGGTGCGTTTCTTCTTCTTCTTCTTCTTCTTCTTCTTTATTCATCACTTATTCTCTCGGTAAAAGAAGCAAACAAGAAATCAGCTTTTCCTCGCAACATTTCTCATCCTTTTATTCATCCATAGTTTGTTCTTTTCCGTTTTAATCCATCGCGCGCACCCCGTGCCGTTTAGGGCTCTTCCCGTTTTTGCCCATTAATTATGCGAAATTGGGTCTCTGTTTACATCACATTCGACACAAATTTCTTTCAATCAAAAAAATAAAAACCCGCTTGGGGAATTTTTCCGTTTATCTATCTCACAGAAAACTTGACCTTATTTTGTAAGCAATGAATCCAATTTAACACCCTTTTAATCTATGTCGCTAATCCTAATCCCTAATATTTATACCCTACATTAGACACCCTAATTTTAAACGTCAATTTAAAACTCCATGTACAAACCCTATTTGTAATTCCTAATTGCAAATTCTACTTTTCAAATTCTAAGTCCAAAACTCAAATTTGAAAGCCATAAATCCAAACTGTAGATTGAAACCCCAGTTTGGAATCCCAAATTGTAAACTCTAATCCCAAATCACCTTTTCCTAAACCCATTAATCATCCCGTCCTTCTCAGTTAGTGATGAAATCTCAGCCTACAATTAATCCTCCATACAAGCACTTACATGTAGGCATCACTTTATACCTCACGTTCATGTACATCAATTGTGTACATGCCAAAGGTCATGTTGGGATCATCAAACTCCAACATGCATATACTAATGTTATATCTTCGAAGAAGGGCATTGGTAAAGGAATGAGTAAGGAGCACATGGACCTCTTTAAAGCGCATGATATGGCAAGACATGGACGTGTTCTAGCAAATGCAACAGAATTCCCACTTGGAGGAAATTTCAACCCCTATGTGGCAGGGTCAGTTTATTCTTTCCACATCCTAAATGGAATAACTTTGCATATCTATGGTATGCTTAAAATGACTGAATGCACGTCAAAAAAAGAAAGAATTTAAGGTATTCTTAATAGCATTGGATGCATTTTAAGGCATGCTTAGAAGGATTGAATTTGTTTTAGGGTATGCTTAAAATGATTTAAATGCATTTAAAGTATATTTGGAAATTCTCAAAATGAATTTAAGGTATGCTTGAAAATGATTGAAACTCATTTAAGGTATGTTTAAAATACAAGGCAATTTTTACTTGGAGGATATTTCAATCCTTATGTGGCTCAGTCAGGTTATCTTTTGATATCCGTAATGACATACATTTGCATATTTGATTTATATGATTAAATGGTTTGAAGCTGTGCATGTTGGGTTAGTTTTTTCTTTTCACACCCTGAATGAATGACATAGGTATGCATAGATTGAATGCATTTATGTATGAATTAGAAAATTAGATCGATCAATTAGGCTAAAGTAATATCTGGCAAAGAATCCATGATGATGGTCTTCCTTTTATCGGGTAAAGAATATGATATACTTTAGAATTTAGAATGCCAATATGTGCATGGCCATCTAGTTAGCTACCCAAAGTTGAAATCCCGTTCTTGCCCTGGAAGTTTTAAGGGTCAGAAGACATATCATTCTTTATATGATCCTGCAATCATCTGAAACTGTTTCAAACTTCACAGTGATATTTGTTATACCTTATTTTCTATTTACTGTTATATATATAATGGCATTAGAGAAGAAGAAATTGCATCAAGTTTCTATCTGCATGAAGCTGCTTCTGTTCAATCAGTGCCTCTTCTAGCTCCTTTGCAAGTCCAAAATGGCGTATATGTTAGTGAACAAAGAAAATTTGTGTGGACAATATTCCTGTGGTACACATATTTGTTTCTTATATGTTCAATGAATTGATCATATACACATTTGCTTAGATTGGATATCTATTGGTTATATTCCTGAATCATTTCTTTGTGAAACAGGATTTACTTTACGCGCATAAGTCTGGGAACTCCATTGAAAGATTATTATGTTCAAGTGGATACTGGGAGTGATTTATTATGGTTAAACTGCAACCCCTGTACTGCGTGCCCAAGAACAAATAATCTTGGTGTAGGTTTATAATTAAATTGAGGTGAAAGACAACAAAAAATACCTCCAACTAATCGTGCGGACACTTACCGGAACATCCCTAAGATTTTTCCATAACAATTACCAGAACACCGTATATTTTTTGTACTATAGAAGGGCATTCTGATAATTTCAGGAAACTTAGGGGCATTCTGGTAAACATTCCCGAGAAGTATGGGTGTTTGGTTTTTGATGCCTTCTTTCCCCAACTTTCATGATTTTATATATCTGAAGGGTCATTGTTTTTAAAAGTTTTTCTTTTTCTTTTGCCCCAGATGGTTCTAGTACCTTATGATCCTGACTCATCAATTACGAGCTCTCCATTATCATGTGACAATCCTGTTTGTGGCAATGGATTGAAGATTGTGAATACTAATTGTGATGGGGAAAACTATTGTGGCTATGGTTTCCAATATGGAGATGAAAGTAGCACAACTGGATATCTAATTTCTGACAAATTCATGTATAACACTATCCAAGCAAACAGTTCACAGGACAATACAGATGCAAACATAATATTCGGGTGGGAGATGTTGTGTGTATATGTATTGTAAAAAAAACCAAAAACATCAATCTGATTTTGTTCTTTACTTTTTTTCTTTATGGATGTGATGCTTGCAGCTGTGGATATAGTCAATCTGGTAACTTATTAACGGCACAAAATGTAGTGGATGGAATAATGGGTTTTGGTCAGAGCAAGTTATCCGTTATTTCTCAGCTATATATGCAAGGGCTAATCCCCCGCGTCTTTGCTCATTGTTTACAAGGGTCGGAAAAAGGTGGTGGCATTCTTGTAATTGGAAATGTTGTGGATCGTGGGTTTCCCTTCACTCCAATCATTTCTTCCCAGTGAGTTAATATGACGTCTCTAATTGTGCAAAACTGAGCTAATTGTTTTCTTGTTTCTTTAATCTTGCTTCCAAAGATTAAAAATGAATTAACCTATTTCTTGGTAAAAATTTTAATTGCTTTTCTTGTTTGATTTGGTTGTGTTATGATATAGGACACATTACAATGTGAAGATGAAAGGTATATCTGTAAATGGTGTACAAATGGAAGTCAAATCATCAGCCTATGATACTGCAGAAATAACTGAAGGCACCATTTTTGACAGTGGGACAACTCTTGCATACCTTGTGGAGCCACTTTACACTTCATTTGTAACTTCAGTATGTCACATGACTTCTTCATAACTAATTCTCTTTTTAAATATTATTACTAAGTTTTTAAACGTCTCAAATTGTATACACATTCTTTTTAGAAATTTATCATAGAAAGAGATTGTTTTTTATTCATTTAAGTGGTTGTGATATTGAAGAGGTTAACATTGAACAGTTGTAATCTTTGTGAGGTCGCACAGGCCATTATTTGAGTTTAGATGTTAATATAATTGATCTTACATTTCTTTTTTACCACTTTCTTCTTATGTTCAAGAAGATTATCAAAGGTGCACCTTCTGAGGCTTATCAGCTCCCACAACCTGGGAATACGTGTTTTGTTTATTCCGGAAGGTAATTTCTCCTTCATATCACAATGCATGTCTTATGTGTTTTATTTCTATGGATTTCTTCATTTGTGAAAAAAGCTGCAAGTTTACTTAGAATAAGTGTTAGAGACGGAAGCACACCATCTGGGGTCTCATTGAGCTGGGCTTGTGGACATGGTTGTGACGATCATGATTAAGAATAAGTCTTCGGATGTTTCCTCTGCGTGGTTATGAGCATGTGTGGCATGCTTCCTCTATGATGCTGCCAGTTGAGCTTTTTATGAGGTCATCCACTAAACGAACCTTTTCCCCTTCTAATACTCCCAGCGATGTGGTTTTCCAGTCAATTCAAAATAAGCTCATCGATGCTAGAGTCAGTGTGTTTGGGACCCTGTTGAGGAAACTATGGACTATGCATATTTTACCCCCCAACAAGTTCTTCACTCTGAGTATCACACACTACTGCAATGCTCTTTGATGCCATAGACGGTGTTTTGGATTCTGACATGAGGAGGAGACTCATAAACTATGCATATTTTTGTTTTGAACACAGTTCTGGAGTTTTGAGTGTCACACTCTACTCCAATCCTCCACCGTTGATCACATTCTGTTCTTGATTTCCCAACATTTTCAACCTTGAGCTATCCCTGCAAACATCTGTCTCAGCCACTGTGCAATCTTGATTGTGACCTTCATTGATAAGATTCTTGATCATCGAGAATCACTTACCACCTCCGCATACTAGGTAAAACGTTTCATCCAGAGGCCATATTTTGACCTACAAGAATGATAATAAAATCTATCTGCATATATTTCAAGATATATGAACGATGGTGTTCCCATCATCCCCATCTTGAAACGTAATACCAATGTACTATCTTCCGAAGCATCTTTGAACTTGCTTCTTCATCCACCCTCACCTTATGTATGTGTAGACATGGCAAGAGGTTTTCATCTGTTTCTCCTCTTCGATGCCTTTGTTGGCACAATCAATGTCTTGTTTTTTAATGATGAAGATGACCTTCTTCAAACAACCTTGCTCTATTCTTGTTTGACCTCATGGGCATCAATCATCATGTTCTTTTTTTCTGTTTCTTTTTTCTTACCCGTGACCTCAGACACAGAAGTGAAATGCCAACATTTTTTTTCTATCTCCTACTAAATAGTCTTTCCATGCCTTATAATAGTTGATGAGGTTGAATGGTAAACATGTACATCGATGTCACTCACATGAAAAAACAAAAAAGCACAAGAATTTACATTTTGTGAGAAACGAAAAGTAATGCATAAAAATGTAAACAAGAAGAAGAATAAAAAGACACGGTAACTGTTTAAAACTTTTCCTTCTGCCATGTTAAAAGCAAGGGAATTTACATTTTGTGAGAAGCAAAAAGTAATGTATAAAAATGTAAACAAGATGAAGAATAAAAAGACATGTGAAAGTGTTTAAAACTTTTCATTCCACCATGTTTTTTCGGCAGTGTGGATGATGCCTTCCCTGCAGTTACTCTCCATTTCGACGGAGCAGATATGAAACTTAAGGGCAGCCATTATCTCATCCAACAACAAGAAAGTGTAAGGCTTATTTATATTTATGACACATCTAACAGAACACACAACTCTTACTTAATATCTTAATATACTTCACAAAAACTCACGCCCTGGGATAATGAAAATTCACTTTTCCAAGAGGTGAATTTTTTATTTTTTGTTAAGGTTTATGAGGAACATTAGCAATGGTGTTTTCCATATAATCCTCCAGTCGTCCATTAGCCTTCAATTTCCAACCATGTGTGGCGGATTATAATTATCTTCAGGTGAATATCCAAGTCTGGTGCATTGGATGGCATTCCATGGATTCCAGTACAACAGTTAGTAGTAGTAACTCAATATCGACAATATTTGGAGGTGAGATATCACTTTCTTAACTCAACTTGGATAGATTCTCTCAATCAATTCATCTTTATGTTTATACTGATTTCATTGTCTTTGTAGATATGGTATTGAAGGACAAGCTCGTTGTATATGATCTCGAGAATCAACGAATAGGTTGGGTTGATTATGATTGTAAGTTATTATGATTCTAAAAATAATTCTTACTTTGAGTGAGAGATTGGGATATGCATGAGTTGAATAACCAATGCTGTTGACCTTATTTTTCCAAGGTTCAATTCCGATCAATGTCTCGATAATGAATGGAAAGAGCCAACCTGTACATTCGGATCAACTGAAGAGCTCTGCATCATCATCGAAAATGAGCCCTTTCTCTCTTTCCTTGATTCTATTACTCTCTAGTATGAAAATGTATTTGAGATCACACATTTTATTATAGCATATTATAGATGGTGTCATTTGACAATGAAGCCAATGACGAAACAGTAAGTGAAGGCTCATGCATTGATTAATGTTGAGCTGGAGCCCTATAGATGATGCCCCCACATTGAAGGTGCTCCTTGGTCTGCATATATACATACACATTCCAACATACACTTTAGGAAAATACAATGTAGAGAATTAGTTTTCTGACGAAAGGACTACATATCATCATCCATCAATTAAGAAGTAGACATATTATCCTTGTACATATGAAATTGAAGTGGTTCATATACCAAGAAATGAAGTGGAGGTAACCCATTGATTACTTGTTTATCTTCATTTTGGAAATTGAACCATCATCTTTGTCTTTTGTAAGAGTATTTAAGCATGTAGAGTCTTGATATGAAAAAAGGAGCATCCAAATGCGAAGTTCGTAGTTTTGAGCAAACTTTGGGAGAATTGGAGTGGGAAGTGTATCATATTAATGAGTGGGAGTGTCATGAGGATTGCCTGCAAAGCATGCTACCAATGGACTACCAATCAAAGAAGTAATGGTAATTGCAAGACAAATATTGACGATCAAGATGGGTAACGCAAAGAAGCTACGCCAACGTGCAACTTGCTATGAAGCATTTGATGAATGGATGTATTACAAAAGACTCAAAGGGAGATATCAAATGCATGTGGATGATTTTTGACGACCATATTGATTGTTATGATAAGTGATGAAGATTGAGAGTAAATAAAGGAAATGTATATATGGATAAGTATTATGTTTGACACTAGGGAGATGGTCGATGCTCCACTAGGACCATAGTTGGTGGAGATGAGACAGAGTAGCAATAAGCAAGCCAAAGTGAATGCCTTCAACCTTTGTGGATAGTTGAGGATGAGGCTCCACTTCTTCGATGAGGCATTCATATGTGATCAACGTGACTTCAATTTACCCCTCTAGCTCTTAAAGCAAGACTCACTAATTTCTTTAGTCGAGGTACACACACGGAACACGAACATGCACACAACTATAGGAATGTTTACAATCTCATAAGTCATGTTTGAAACACACTTAATGTACTCCTCACCCATGTCATTGAAAGTACTATGAAAACATTGGCATTGGTAAGAAAGGCTAAGTTCTTGATTTGTAACCCTCCCTCATGTACCTATATAACCCCACCATAGGGGACATGAATGATAGTAGAAGTTTTGCCTCTCAATAATTGTGCATCTCTCTCTCTTCCTCACGGTCAACCCCCTTAGGAGGGGAGTGGAGCTCTTCTTGGCTCCACCCCCCACCCATCAACATGGCTTTTGTCCAAATCAATAGGCCAGATTGGCCAAAGCTAATTTGGTGTCGAAGAGATTAGAAACGATCTGCTAGAAGACACTTGGTCATCAAATCTGCAACATTATCAACTGTAGATATTTTCTCGAGGCCGATTTTTCCAGAAATGACATAGTCTCAAACAAAATGATATCTTACGTCGATGTGCTTCGAGGCGTAGTCATGGAATGGATTTCGTGACAAAGCGAGGAACGCCCATTTGGTGTCGAAGAGATAGAAACGATTTGCTAGAAGACACTTGGTCATCAAATCTACGACATTATCGATTGTAGATATTTTCTCGAGGCCGTTTTTTCCGGAAATGACATAGTCTCAAACAAAATGATATCTTACGTCGATGTGCTTCGATGCGTTGTCATGGACCGGATTTCGTGACCAAGCGAGGGCGCTTTGACTATCGTTGTAGACAACTAGAGCCGAATTAGAGTCGGCTTGTCAAAACGTGCGCGCCAGTCAACCAAGCCACAAAGCTTCCTTTGCCACGTTAGACGTGGCTATGTATTCAACTTCGGTGGTTGAGGTCGGCGTGCGCTCCTGGAGTTTCGGCTTCCAAGAGATTATGCCCTTGCCAAATTTAAAGCAGTATCCGGTGGTCAATTTTCGGTTGTCCAAGCAACCGGCAAAGTCCGAGTCGGTGTAATTGACTATGCATGATGTCTCATTTGGGTCGAATAGGATGTCATAGTCTTTTGTGCCCACCAGATATTTGAACAGATGCTTCATTGCGTTCCAATGCACTCGGTCGGGATTGTGCATGAATCTATTGATGACTCCTATAGCGTGGGCTAAGCCCGGTTGTGTTGTGACCATTGCATACATCAAGGAGCCAACAACCGGTGCATATGGTACCGTTTTCGTAGTTTCCCCCTCCGGGGCGGATGTCGAGCAGTTCTTCTAAGATAGCATAAGGCTAATTGGGATTGGGGTCGACACAAATTTGGTTGATTGCATGTTGAAGCATTCTAACTATTGGGATAACTAGTCCCTCCAGATGGGATGAGTTGGAGAGCCGATCAACTGAAAGCTTAATCGGATGTTGTCCGGTAGAAAGCCAAAAAATATCGATTTGGCCATAGCTGATTAGAGGCTACATTTGTTGTAAAGAATCATGGTGATTCTATGAAGAGGAATATGTTAAAGATGTGTTGTGTGTGTGTGTGTGTGTGTGTGAGAGAGAGAGAGAGAGAGAGAGAGAGAGAGAGAGAGAGAAGGAGAGGAGAGGAGAGAAACACAAGCTAGATGAAAAATCGAAATACTCAAGAAAACTGTATATTACAAAGAAGATTAACAAACACATTACAAAGTAGGAGGAGGGTGCTTTATATAGTCACCTTGTCTCTTCATTAACTACTGAAGCTCATCGGTCATGAGGAATGTGGAAACTCATTAGTTATGTGTCATAGAATATGATTCTATTACACATAGTTAATGCTACAAAAGTAGTGGTGACTTTTGACCTTTGAGTGTTCATTCACTCTCAAGGTGTGTTCACACACTAGACTAGGTTGAGCTTGATTCTCAACATTTGTAAATAGCCCATATTGTGTATGAGTATAAATACACCTAGGGCAATCATTCTGATGTGTAGAGAGATTATTTGAGGGTAATCATTTTTGTATGTACAGAAAGTGTGAGCTAACTACTGAGTGTGAGTGTGAGTGTTATAACTGTTTGTAAGATGAAGTCAAGCTCCAGGTTGTGGCCCTAAGTATCCTGTATCTTCCTCTCTACTTAGTGATTCTATTTCGGAGTTTATGAGCTCCCGTGGTTTTTCCCATTGAGGGTTTTCCACGTTAAAATCTATGTGTCTCTGTGTCGGTGCTTTTCTGTCTTGAGTGCTTCAATTATTATCTTTCTCAGTCTTGCTTGACAACTTGTTGTGGCTGGCCCCATATCACAACATTAAGACACGTCCAATATAGTTGGCTTGAGACAAGAGACTAGATGTTCTTGGCTAGATGCTACGAGCCTTTCGGCTGCTCCATATAAAACTCCTCCTCTCGGTCACCATGGAGGAATGTCGTTTTAACATCTAGTTGTATCAGCTCCAAATCCTCGGTTGCCACGAAGTTAAGCACAAACCGCAAGGTTGTCATATTCACCACTGGTGAAAAGATTTCGTCGAAGTTGACATCGTATTCTTGTCGAAACCCTTTCACTACAAATCTGGCCTTGAAATTTGGGTTGGTGGAATCAAACATATCTTTTAATCTATAGACCCACTTGCATAGAATAACACGACGATTATTCGGTAGTTCGATCAAGTCCCAAGTTTTATTTTGTCAAATGGAGGTCGTCTTTGACTCCATCGCTAGATGCCATGTTGTTGAATCGGCTGCGTTGATGCTTCTTCATATGACGTCGGTTCGCCGGCATTCATGAAGAAGATTCCAGGGCAGGACCTCTCCGGAGGTTGCGACAGTCTTTTTTATCTTCTTGGTATGATTGGGCTAGCCAGATGGGATGTTTGAGTCAGATGGTCCGGAGGCAAAACATTTGGTTGTGCTAGTCAGCTGGAGCTGATTCGGTACTAGAGGATTTGGCTACCCGTGAGCCGACCTTGTGTTATGAGCTAGCCTGTCATGAAGGGTCGTCACTTCAAACTTCAATAGGCCTATCATCCGTCTTGTGCATGACTGACTTGTTGAAGACAACGTCCAAACTTCAGATGATCTGTCTATTCTTTGAGTCGGTATCCGATTTCGTTGTCTGGTCCATAGCCAAGGAAAATGCATTTCCTTGACCTTGGATCGAGCTTTCGACGATTGTCTTTCGGCACGAGTGCATATGCCTTGCATCCGAAAATCCTCAGCTTGTCATAATGACCAAAGAGAGAGAATGAAACCCTAAACCTTCCTAGCTACTACCATGATGACCAAACTAAAAGAAATGACAATGACTAAAGAGAGAGAGAATGAAACCCTAAACCTTCCTAACTACTACCATGATGACCAAACGAAAACCCTAAACGAAATAGGGATAAGATAAAGAAGAAATACAACCCTAATGGTCTACCCCAAAACAACAAAATGACGACCATTCAATGTGACCCCTCGCCCCCTTTTATAGTAGAAAGGGGTGAGGCTCATTACAAAAGGAGAGGCCAAATATTCCACTGTTTTCAAAGGGGAATATTTGCCTTGATCTAAGGAGGAGAGATTGATGGGGCCTTAAATCCCTCTCCTCTCACACACACACACTACCATGCCCATTACTCATTACACCCTTACTTCTATGCACTCTCTTTTCCCACGTGTGCATGTGCACCTAAGTGCACATCACATTTAGACTTTACGAACTTTTGGTGTACTTTAGCACCTTACATTTTACCTTTCCCTTTACATTTGTTTTATTATTCTTATTTACAAATTACTAAGTGCATGTGCAATGTTCCACATCCTCGTTTTATTCGCTCCACCCGCTTTTCTCACCATAGCTGAAAATCCTCACGACATCCACCCCCACCAAATCGCACATCCATCGGTATGTGCCAAGAAAGGGGAAGAGGTGAGATTTTCGTAATGGTGATCAACCGGGTTCATTCGCGCCCTCGTCCGACTTCGTCTTCCACTTCGAGCACACCCAATCTTTCCACCCAAACCACCATAGCCGCCCGATCCACTGTATCCACCGTATCCACCGCATGTCCTCAAACCGTTGGCTCCATCCGATCCACCATATTTGACACTCGCACCTTCCTCCCCGACCAGTTGTTGTAGACCTCTCCAACGATGACACCGATCCGATCGCTCTTCCTTTATCCACCTCACATGTCCTCCGATTGGACTCCCGACCACTCCAACCGTGTGTCGGACACCATTCGTCATGCACCTCGTATGTGCCCCTCTCAACCTGACCGTCTCCTCGACCCAGGCACCTCTGCGTGCCATCTCCCTCCATTATGTGCTTTCCTTCTGAAGGCTCCACCCATACGTCGACGTCGACATCCTTCGAATATGTTTCTCGGTCCTTAAGTGACCACATTACACGCTTCTCGTTTCACCCTCGCTCGTGGTGTTCTGTCATGGTAGAGTGCACCACCATCCCAACATCCATGTCGGTGTTCTCCACTTCGGTGTCCTCCATCGCCTCCATCATCGTTGTCTTGTTTTCCCGACGAACACCTCTCGAATCCGCTCGGCCCACTTGGCCCTCGTAGCTCACCGTGGTGCTCTGGTCACCTCCTTCGGCACCCTCGTCCGTTTTAGCCTTCGACTCCACGTCGCCACCCTTTGTCTCTTCAGTCTTACGTTGATCCGCAACCTCTAAAGTCTCAATAATAGGTGCGGAGAGTTCCCCTCATTCTCAATTTTCCTCCGAGTCATAGTCATCGTGCCTGCTTGGCCTCCTCCTCATGCTCACTGGCTTCAATCGGGTGTTGCGGCTCATTCGCCTTTATAAAAGTTAGTGTGCGGAAGCTTGACAAAACTGGTTTAGCCGGGGAGCAACAGAGAATAGAAAACATAGGTTCAATGGAAGCTTGAGAATATTTAGCATACACAGGAGAGACAGAGAGAGAGCAGAACATAAAACTCTATTCTAAAATAATAATCCTCTGTGTATATAGAATGTGCTCAGAGAGAACTTTTATACAAGTCCATAAAGGACTGACAGGTACTTCAATGCTCATACGAGCGATTGTCACTGACTCCCAAAAATATGCCTACATACTAGGCTGGATCTGTAGGCCTCTAACGGCCTACCAATTTCAATCCGATCTGGCTCCTGGTTCCAGATATAATCCGGACACCGATCTGGCTCTGGCTTATTCAGCCGATCCGGATCCGGTTGAGCTTGCTCGCTCAACACCCTTGATCTCCGATTAGGCCGGAGTAGCCCTTTTTTGGATTAATTGAGGCCGATCAGTTCTTGACTCGGTCAGCCTTCGACCGCATTCGCATTTGGCCGAATCGGGCTCAACAGATCGATTTCGACCGACTCGGCCTCCTTTTGGGTCAAGCTTGGCTGATTGGTTTCGACCGGCCGGGTCGGGCCTGATCGGTCAGCTCCCATTCAGTTCTTCTTCCGTCGGATTGTCTTCCATATATGTTAGATTACCAGCCGAATTGTCTCTCGGTCGGATCAGTTCCCAACTCCTCCTTCTTTGTCCCATACGGCCTCTCCATCAAACTACACCACGGCTTTTCCTTTGGCCTCCTCATAGGCCACCTCCTTCCCTACATGTATGTTGGCCTCGGGCCATGTCTCCACGCAGCCACCTCCCATCTCTCCGGCCTCATGTTGGCACTCGGGCACAACCGCCGAAGTCTTCGGAACCGATGTCGAGGGATCTCTTCTTCGTCCGCTACCAATTACCTCATTATCCTCGTCGCCGTCTCGGTCCTCCGCTTTTCCGTTGCCACCTTTCGTCTCTCCGGTCTCACGTTGGCACACGAGCACAACCACCGAAGTCTCTAGAACCAGTGTGGAGAAATCTTCGGCACCAGCAATCACCTACGACTCGTCCATAGCCACTTCCATTCAGATGCCGTTGTCCATGGCTATCTCTTCGTCTCCATATGTTTTCTCGTCCTCGATTATGCAGCCTCGACTATGCTTGCATCTCCTCCACTCAATGTTTCAGACCACCGTGCCCAAAACCATCGGTCCTCTTCCGAACTGGCAATCGTCGCCTCCCTGATTCCAAACTTATCCTCGGTCAGTCTTCCTCCGCAAGTCAAGAGGGTGGTTTGCTCCACACCCTCTCTGATTGTATCGTCGTGCCGTTCTTCAGCCTCCTCATAGGCCCTATCCTTCGTCCCCAAGGAGGCGACTTCCTCCTCGTCATCCGGTCCTCTCGAGCCCGACTCCATACTGGACCCTTCTTCGGCTTCGACCCGCATCTTCATAATCTTGTACGCCTCCCTTATCAATGCTTCTATGTCGAGTACCACCGGACCATTCCGTGATGAGCTTCTTCGGTTATTCTTTCGTCGGATTGTCTTCCATCCGAGTGGTGCTCGACAAGAAGCATAGCCGGAAAAATCTAATGAATTCCTCTAATTTGAACTCTCCTCCATTGTCAGACCGTAAGCATTATGGCTTCTGGCTGGACTAGTTCTCCACCATGTCAAGCCATTCGAAAAAGATCGAGAAAACCCAATCTTTGGTTTTGGCCGGGTATGCCCACACCTTACGAGGCAAATCATCAATGAAACTGATGAAGCAGGAGCCGCCACCAAGAGACTAATGTGGCATCGGGCCACATACATCTGAATGGACCAAATCAAGTGGATTTCATTCTCTTGGTGCTACCGTCGAGTGCAAGGTTGCGACTTATTTGCCGTATTAACAGTGCTCACAGAACTGGTGGTCTGAAAAGGAGACTTTGGGGATGTATCTAGCTTTGGATAAATGTGTTATGTTGGCCTTACTAAGGTGTTTGAGTCATCCATGCCATAGTGATGATACAGGGATATCAACCAGAAACAAGTCACCCTCTTTGAGTGTGACGTATAGCGGGTACAGAGAATATACTGTTGGATCTCGAGCAAGCAGGAGCTTCCCCCTATGGAGTGTCCAACCTCTTGATGAGAAGTCAGCACGAATGTTGTCTTCATCAAGTTGTCCGACTAAGATCAATGGTCATGAGAGCTCAAGAACGTGTCAGACATTATGTAGTACTAGCATAGAGCCACCAGGAAGGTTGAGCTCTATAATGCATTCTATTGAGTGAACAAGCTCAACTGGATCCGGATCGGCTGAATAAGCCTGAGCCGGATCGATATCCGGATGGTATCCGGAAACAACCAGCCGGATCGGGGAGCCGGATCGGAGAGCCGGATTCGAGTGGGAACCGAAAGCCTAGTAGTAGCCTAGACTACTAGGTAATCATTGTCTCGCAGTTAGTGTCAGTCGCACGTGTGAGCAATGAAGTACCTGTTAATACTTTTGTCAGTACTTTATGGACTTGTATAAATAGTGCTATTTAGCACGTTGTATCTACAAAGTTTTAGAGTTAATTTTTTAATATAGTTTTATGTTCTGCTCTCTCTGTCTCCTTTGTGTTTTTAAGCTTTTCCATTAAACCTTCATCTCATTTTCTGTTGCTATTCGGCTGAGCTGGTTCTGTCTGATGCTTCCGCACATTAACATTCACGTGGTATCAGAGTGCGAGGGTCGACATTTGCTTCCGTAGACGAACCCTAGAACCTGGTAACAACAAATAGAGAGAAGATATGGACAGATGATTGGTGAGTTCACTTCCAACAAAGAAGCTCGACTGGAGCAACTATGCATCCTGGTCATATAAAATGCACCAGTACCTGCTGGGGCATGGATATTGGAGCTTCGTGGAAGGAACAAATGAAGTAGCACTGGAGCCGTCACACAAAGACTTCCCGGTATGGGAGTAAGGAGCAAGTTGGGTATTGTACTGTCTCATGATCAAATGCTCAGCTACATCAAGGATGCAAAGACACCAAAGGAGGCCTGGGAAAATCTACAGAAGATTTTCACCGCAAGTACCACAGCTCGTAAGTTGCAGCTCTAGGAAGAGCTGAATAACATCCGGCAAAGAAACATGTCGGTTACGGACTACACCACCAAGATAAAGGAGATTTGCGATGCACTCGGGTCCATCAACGTGACGGTGGATGAAGACGAGATGGTACAAATTTGCCTCGGTGGTCTAGCGCAAAGGTACGGGCCAATCTGGATAACGATCTGCATTCGGGAGAAACCACTGTCCTTCTTCGACTTGCAATCGATGCTGATGGTCGAAGAAAACCATGTGAGTGGGTCAAGGACCACTCAATCGGACGGCCGGATGTTGTACACGTAGACAGATCGGCCCCATGTGGTGGACAAGGTGGGTCGGCACGCAATGGAGGCGGCCGACAAGAGCAGGACTGGAGGCACAGAGGTTGTGCCGACAACAGTTTTGGACCCTCCACAAGCAAGGGGAGTCAAAGCGGTGCCGGGAACCGGCAAGGAAAAGTCGACACGGAATGTTGGTACTGTGGCAAAAAGGGCCACAGGGAAAGCGAGTGCTGGAAAAAGCACGCCAATTCGGACAAATCCGGGTCCGGCAAAACCGGTCGGGAGAACTGGCAAAGCTCGCACTATGCGGAAAGATCGGAAGGATCTGGAACCGGGAAAACCAGTAAAGGGCCAGCCTTCGTGATGAAGCACAAGGCTAGCTCGATGAAGAACACTACTTGTGGATCGGAGGAAGTATGGTACGTTGATTCTGGAGCGTCCAACCACATGACGAGCCATGAAGAGTGGTTCTCTTTTTTGGAGAAACCAGAACAACTAGGGATTGTCGAAACCGGAGACGACACCCCTCACCCGATTGTGCATGTCGGAGAAGTCCCTTTAACCCATGTAGGACAAACGGGGAAGCTTATGAACGTACTACACGTTCCGACTATCACAAAGAACCTGGTGTCAGTTGGGCAAATCGTCGACCAGGGGATGTAGGTGCGGTTTACGCACCTAGGGTGCTTCATCGAGGAAGAGGGCCGGATAATTGCTCAAGGGTGCAGAGACGGGAGGATGTTCATCCTCAACACTAATGATGTCGGCACAACTATGTTTTCAAAAGGGTAGAAGGTCGAATCGGACATCGACCTATGCCACAAGCGGATCAGCCACGTCAATTATTGGAGGCTTCAAGACCTGCAATTAAAACAAGTCGTTTTTGGTTTGCTGAAATTTAGCGGCCAGAAGGCCGAAATTTGTGAAACCTGCCAACTCGGGAAGCAACACTAGCTTCCATTCCCCACCGATCGAAACCGGAGCCATAACAAGTGCGATTTAATCCATTCTGATGTATGGAGACCGGCACAAAACATTAGTCTTGGCGGGAGTCGGTATTTCGTTATCTGCAGTCGGATGGCGAGAAGGAATACTTTTCCGGCAAATTCAACAGTTATCTGCAGCAAAATGGAATTTGGAGAGAATTCAGCTGAAGGTACACACCGGAGCAAAATGGTGTGACCGAAAGGAAGAACCGGTCGATTGTCGACGTGGCAAGGGCAATGTTGGAGGAGAAGAGCATGCCCCATTTCTACTGGGCCGAGGCGGTCCAGATAGCCGTCTACATCCAAAACCAGATCGGCGACAAGGAGTCAGCACATGAGTTGTATTTCGGGCGAAAACTGAATTTGAGACACCTTCGGATATTCGATAGCATAGCGTATGTGCATGTACCGGATGAGAAGCGGAGGAAGCTGGATCCGAAGTCAGAGAAATGCATTCTAGTCGGTTACTCACATGAGCAAAAGGGGTGTAAGTGCTATAACCCTCGGACTAAGCAGGTTCGAGTAAGCCAAGATGTTGAGTTTGATGAGACGGCATCATGGTACTCCTTACCAACTCCAACTCCCAACGAAGAACCGATTCCGAAAGATGAGGCTAGTGAGCCCGAGGAAGTCCAGGTAGAATATGAAGACTTCGGCACTTTAGAAGAGAGTCTGATCTCATTCCAGCTAAGTGGACCGAATGAGCGGCTGAGTCAGGATGACCAGTCAGATGAGGAACCGGCGAGTAGTGGAGACTCTTCACTCCTCTCCCCGCGCAAGGAATCAAGGAGACGGTTCACACGCAAAGAGAAGGGGAAGAAGAAGATGCCGGAATACGAAACCGGCAACGTTGAGTCGGATCAGAGTGAATTTGATTCCGGAAAGGATGAAGGCAGATCTTCGGGAACGAGGTCTGACCTGGCCAAGAAGGGCCCCAAACCGGGTAATACCAAGTTACGCCAGTCTTCCCGCTTGAAGAACCCCATTACGCGATATAGGTACAATGAGTACATGGCGCATCATTATGCGTTCATGACTAAGGTGGTGGAAGTGTGTGAGCCGGAGAGCTACGCAGAAGCGGCAAAGGACACAAAATGGCGTGCCGTTATGGAGGAAGAAATGCAGGCACTAGATGCCTACGACACATGGGACCTCGTTGACCCTCCCCGACACTATAAACCGATTGGTTGCAAATGGGTGTACAAGGTAAAGTACAATGTTGATGGTTCGGTTCACCGGTACAAGGCCCGGTTAGTGGCGAAGGGATACACACAGACCCAGGGAATCGATTACGAAGAGACCTTCGCCCCGGTAGCGAAGATGACGACGGTTTGTGTGGTACTGTCGGTTGTTGCGGCAAGGGGGTCGCATCTTTACCAGAGGGACGTGAAGAATGCATTTCTTCAAGGTGATCTTGAAGAACTGGTCTATATGATCCAACCTCCCAGTTTTCAATCGGAGATGAACAAGTCGGCGGTGTGCCGACTCAAGAAGTCGCTTTACGGTCTGAAACAAGCCCCCCGAGCTTGGAATGCCAAGATCACACACCGGTTGCGTAAGATGGGGTTTGTGACCTCTAAATCCGACTCGTTGTTGTTCATCTGGCAAGGTCCCCACGGTCTGGTTTGCATCCTCCTTTACGTTGATGATTTAGTCATCACCGGACCCGGACTCAATGAAATCGGCCGAGTAAAGTCCCAGCTGTCGGATGCATTTGAAATGAAGAACCTCAGGGACATTCATTATTTACTTGGGATCTAGGTGATCCGAACCCCCCACGACATATTGCTCTCACAACGACACTATGTGTTGAATATGCTGTATAAGTTCGGTATGACGGAGTGCCAACCTGCGATGAGAAACGGTTTCGACAAATCGTCGGAAGCCTGATATACTTGACAATCACTCGACCCGACCTCAGTTACCTGGTCGGAGTGATCAGCTAGTTCATGCAGAAGCCGACCGTCGAGCACCTTCAGTGCACACACCGGATACTCCGGTATGTGAGCGGCACGAAGGACCGGGAATTGTTATACCGGCAGGGTATAACCGAAGAAATAGTCGGATAAATAGATGCCGACTGGGCCGATGATGCATCGAATTGCCGATCCACCTCCGGTTACATGTTTTCTCTGGGTAGCGCGGATGTTGCATGGAGCAGCAAAAAGCAGCCAACAGTGGCTCTGTCGAGCACTGAGGCTGAATACCGGGGCGCTACCAATGCCACCTGTGAAGCCATCTGGCTTCGGCGACTGCTGCAAGACCTGCGGTTTGAGGTCCCAACCCCGATCCTGATCTATTGTGACAACATGAGCAGCATTCAGCTCGCAAAGAACCCCGTGTTCCATGCTCGGATGAAGCACATAGAAGTCCACTATCACTTTGTGCGTGAGTAGGTTTTGAGCGGTGAAGTAGAACTTCGGTATGTTCAGACGGATCGGCAAGTTGCCGATATCTTCACCAAAGCGCTCGGATCGGACAGGTTGCAGCACTTCACCAAAATGCTTGGTGTTCAGCATCTCGACGTGCTGCACTTGAGGGGGAGAAAAGGAAAGGGAACGGATGACAACAGACAAGGAGCCGTAGAGGAAGAAAGAACCAACAAAGGGGGAGACAAGAGGAAAAAGGAAGCCAAGCCGACCAAAGGAGTCGGCACATCCGAAAAGGTCAGAACAAGCGGCAGTGGTGGCAGAGCCAAGAAGGACAGAGCCGACCGGAAGAAAACGGCCAAGACCCGAACGTGGTCTGGTGTGGTGAAGGGCCTGAAACTGGAAGACGAGTTGGAGAACACCGACTTGAACAAGAGTTGGAACGAATCGAAGGAAACCGATTCGGTTCAAGATTCAGAGAAGTCGGATCAATTGAAGGTCAAGCGAACACGGACGCAGTGGAAGTCGATGCCAACACGAAGGAACCGACGGGTCGACAAGCGCCAGAGCCGCAGCAACGTGGGAGCTTAAATGGGCCTGTTGAGCAAACAAGCTGACCAAGGAGGTCGAGGTGCGCAAAACCAGAAGGGTCGCGAAAACAGGACCGGACGAGGAACGCAAGCGAGGTGGAGCAACGCCAGAAGGAGCCGAGTAGAAGAACCGATTGTCGCGGACACTAACATCATGATCCGACCTCAAGTTAAGCTTGAGGGGGAGTGTTGAGTGAGCAAGCTCAATCGGATCCTGATCGGTTGAATAAGCCTGAACCGGATCGACATCTGGCAGGATGAGCCGAATCGGTATCCGGAAACAACCGACCGGATTGGGGAGCCGGAAGCCTAGTAGTAGCCTAGACTACTAGGTAATCATTGTCTCGCAGTTAGTGTCAATCGCATGTGTGAGCATTGAAGTACCTGTCAATACTTCTGTCAATCCTTTATGGACTTGTATAAATAGTGTTGTTTAGCACGTTGTATCTACAGAGTTTTAGAGTTAATTTTTTAATATAGTTTTATGTTCTTCTCTCTTTGTCTCCTTTGTGTTTTTAAGCTTTTCCATTAAACCTCCATCTCATTTTTTGTTGCTATCCGGCTGAGCTGGTTCTCTCTAACGCTTCTGCACATTAACATTCACACATTCCAACTATAGCGCAGTGTTGCGAATTTTTGACTTGGATTGAGTCAGAATGTCGAGCCAAATATTGCCATAAATGTGATTGATGAGGGGTCACGTGGTAAAATGCACCCAAATCCAGGAGCCATGTGCTCGATTCCTCAGTCATAAGCAGAATTTCCGACTCGACTGAGTTCTCTATAAACAGGATGTTTGGATCATCCGTGAGTACTTCAATTGAAGAGCCAATATAGTTTACCTCCTTATGCTAGCCACTCTTCTGATAAGTTAGATGAGTTTTATCATTTTTGGTTTTGAGTGCACGACAGTCGGCTTTAACATGTCCACGTTGTCGTGAAGATTTTCGGCAACGGTGTGAAAATTGAATGGAATGTACAAAATCAAGTGTGGTTCTTCACACACAATATGAAACAATAATAGTGAAGATATTATTTTATATTAGTTTAATATCTTGGTACAAAAAGATGGATGTCTTCAAGAGCTTCTGAATACATTTTACTACATGTGAAATGGACAACTTAGTGTCAAGTTATGTGAGTGTGAAGTCTGAGAAGAAGAAGAGGAAAACAAAATTGTGAGATATCCCACATAGATAAGACACCATCAAGAATCAAGAGTATATAAGTAGAGCCATATCTCTTTACATTTCATTTGTGTGTTAGGAGCACAAAAAGGTTGGGTTATTTAACTTGGACGAATGGATGCCGCCAAGTTGTTGAAAATTGTTTTGGAGAACTGGAACCGGAACGGACAAACGGCGACGGAACCGAAACCGGAACGGGCCAGATGCATCCGAACCGGACGAAATGCGGATCAAATGCGGATCGAACCGGTCGAGATCGAACAAACGAATTGGTCGAGTCGATTGAATAGGTTGATCGCAACGCACGGTGTCTTGAAGATTTTTTGGTGTGAAACGAACAAAATTGTCTAACGATTCCATCGGGTCATTGGAGATCAAAGGAAGATATAATATGCAGTTAAACATTTGTAAATACAAGACTAAAACCTTGTGTTTATAGGGGTGTAAGTAAGAATTTGAACCTTGCACCTCCTACATAAGGAACCACATGACTTGCCACTAAGCTAAGTCATGACTTTAGAGTTATATTTTTATCATTGTACTTTTCATATGTAAAATCTTATACATGAGAACTTAGATGAGTGACATGGCAAACATGCATTGCATGCATTTCATGCGTTACGTGCATGTCTTGCACCCTCCCATGCATCATGGGGGGATCTATAAAAGAATGGAGATCAAGCAAGATGGGACTAATGAAGAAATTGGGGAAGAAATTAATAATAATAAAAATAAACAAGTTATCCTAATGGTGATGCATCTTGTCTCTCAAATCTAAAGTCAAGGGTTTAATCTCAATCTCTCTCTCCATATCAATCTCTCTTAATCTATCTTAAATCCTTTCTCGCTAAAGCTAGTGCAAACTTCAAATCCTTCCGGTCTAGGACCCCGGCGGTTCCGCCTCACGATCCGACATAGTGACGGATTTTTCACGACAACGCTTCTTGCAAGAGTTGCATGTTCGGCTATCCCTAGACTTGCTCTGGCTTCATAAATTTATCGGCGTCCAGGAAGAATTTCTTCCTCGGTTGTTCGGTTAGTCAGCCGAACCTTCTACTACAAAAGCATCCTTGGTCGTGTCGTGAACGAAAGATCTCCTCCGAGCATCTTCAATAAATATTGAGCTCTTTGATTTGGAGTAGCTTACAGCCGTTACGGATACGTTGCACACCGTGGTGACATAAGTTTCACAGGAGTAAGGCAGACTGCTCATTAGTACAAGAGCTTTCAGCTTGTCTTCTATGGTGACTCCTTAAGCCGACAATTGGGAACTCAAATTTTCATATTCATTGATGTGTGCATGGACCAAGTCAGACTCTTTCATCCGAAGATTGTAGAGGCTCCATATCAGATATATATTTGTTGTGGTGACCTTCTTTTCATAAGTGCCCGATAGTGTCTTCCAGAGATGCAAGGCAATTGAACAAGATTGCACTGTGAAGTACACTGACTCCGACAAGTGTATCCAAATGGTGGCCCGGACAATTCGATCTAATTTTGTCCACTCATTCGGCTTGTACTCCTCTAGAGAATTTTCAAATTTGATCCGATTTATCTTACCTTTGACGATCATATAGTCCTACATTAGTTCCTTCCAGAAGTTGAAGTTCGACCTATCGAACTTCCTTACTCTCGTTTTGGATGAGCCGGATGTTTATGCCATCTGTGTTGGCTTTGGGAGGCTTTGTCTGGAGTTGTGTGAAAGTTAGCATGTAGAAGCTTATGCCAAACCGGCTCTGCCGGATAGTAGCAGTAAAGAGAAGAAGGTTTAATGGAACCTTAACACAGAGAATAAGCATACATAGGAGAGAGAGAGAGAGAGAGAGAGAGAGAGAGAGTAGAACATAAACCTCTATTCAAAATAATACTTTCAATATTATGTCCATAGAATGTGCTCAGAGAGCACTTTTATACATGTCCATAAAGGACTAATAGAAGTACTGACAAGTGCTTCAATGCTCACATGAGCAACTATCACTAACTCCCAAAAATATGCCTACGTATTAGGCTGGATCCGTAAGCCTTTAACGGCCTACCGGTTTCAATCCGATCCGGGTCTCCGATCCAGCTCCTGGTTTCGAATATCATCCGGACACTGATCCAGCTCTGGCTTATTCAGCTGATCCGGATCCGGTTGAGCTTGCTTGCTCAACACTCCCCATCAAACTCAACTTGAGGTCGGATCGTGGTGTTAGTGTCTACAGTAGCCGGTCCTTTCCTCCAGCCCCTTCTGGCATCCTCCCGCCTTGCTCGCGCTCCTCGTCCGGTCTGGTACTGCACACCTCGACCTCCTTGGTCGACTTGTTTGCTCAACAAGCCCATTTAACCTCCTTCGTTGTTATGACTCCGGCACTTGTCGACCCGTCGTCTCCTCCGTGTTGGCGTCGACTTCCGCTACGTTCCTGTCCGCTTGGCCTTAAGAAGATCTAGCTCTTCCAAATCCATCTCTTGAACCGAATCGGCTGTCTTCGATTCGTTCTAGCTCTTGTCCGAATCGGTCACTTCCGATTCATTCCAGCTCTTGTCCGAGTTGGTGTTCTCCAACTCGTCTCCGGTTTTCAGACCCTTCACCACATCAGACCACAACCGAGTCTTGGCCTTCTTCTTCTGTCCTTTTTGACTTTGCCGCCACTGCCACTTGCTCCGACTTGTTCGGATGTGCCGACTCCTTCGGTCGGCTCGGCTTCCTTTTTCTGCTTATCTCCTCCCTTGGTTCTTTCTTCCTCACCGGTTCCTTGTCCAGTGCCATCCGTTCCCATTCATGTTCTTCCCCTCAAGTGCGGCACATCGAGATGTTGTAGGCCAAGCATCACCGAAAAGTGTTGCAACTTGTCCGACCCAAGCGGCTTGGTGAAAATGTCGGCAACCTGCCGATCCGTGTGAACATACCGAAGTTCAACTTCACCACTCAGGACCCGCTCATGAACAAATTGATAATGCACTTCTATGTGCTTTGTCCAAGCACGGAACACTGGGTTCTTGGCGAGCTATATGTTGCTCATTTTGTCATAGTGGATCGGGATCGGGGTCGGCACCTCGATACGGAGGTCACGCAGTAGTCGCCGAAGCCAGATGGCTTCATAGGTGGCAATGGTGGCGCCCTAGTATTCAGCCTTAGTGCTCGACATAGCCACTATTGGTTGCTTTTTGTTGCTCCATGCAACAGTCGCGCTACCAAGAGAAAACATGTAACCGAAGGTGGATCGGCGATCCGATGCATCACCAACCCAGTTGACATCTATGTATCTGACTAGCTCTTCAGTTATACCATGCCGGTATAATAGTCCCCGGTCCTTCGTGCCGCTCACATATCGCAATTATATTCGATGCGCGCACTGAAGGTCTCCACGGTTGGCTTCTGCATGAACTGGTTGATCATTCCAACTAGATAATTGATGTCGGGTCGGGTGATTGTCAAGTAGATAAGGCTTCCGACAATTTGTCTGAACCGTTTCTCATCGCAGGTCGGTCCGGAGTCGAGACGTAGCTTCAGGTTCCGGTCCAAGGGTGTGGAGATCGGTTGGCATTCAATCATGCCAAACTTGTACAACATATTCAACACATAATGGCGTTGTGAGAGCAATATGCCATCGGGGGTTCGGATCACCTCGATCCCAAGAAAATAATGTAGGTCCCCCAGGTCCTTCATTTCAAATGCGTCCGACAGCTAGGACTTCACCCGGCTGATTTCAACATGTCCGGGTTCGACGATGACTAAATCATCTACATAAAGAAAAATGCAAACCAAATTGTCCAGACCGTACCGGATGAACAATGAAGAGTCCGACTTTGAGGCCGCAAACCCCATCTTATGTAGCTGCTGCATGATCTTCACATTCCAAGCTCGAGGGGCTTGCTTTAGACCGTAGAGCGACTTCTTGAGTTGGCACACTGCCGACTTGTTCATCTCCAATTGGAAACCGGGGGGTTGGATCATATAGACCCGTTCTTCAAGGTCACCTTGAAGAAACACATTCTTCATGTCCATTTGGTGAAGATGTCATCCCCTTGCTGCAGCAACTACCAGTACTGTTAGGAAACAGGTTCCTCCGGATGGGAAGTGAGAAGAACAGTGCTGATGAGCAAATTCAGCTGAGGCCGAATCCAGATGACGAGTACCCGGCAAGAGCCGGATGGTGAAGACCCGGTGAGAACAGGATGTGGAGTACCCAGCAAGAGCCGGATAGTGAAGACCCGGTGAGAACCGGATGACGAGTGCCCGACAAGAGCCGGATGGTGAAGGCCCGGTGAGAACCGGATGACGAGTGCCCGGTAAGAGCTGGATGATGCAAGCCCGGTGAGGAGTGCTCACTGGATGAAAGGGACATATTCGTAAATATGTTCCTGAGAGTCCATTGGGACTATATTTGTAAATGACTGAAAAGTCATATTAGTATAAATATGACTTAGGGCAAACTTAGTATGTGTGTTGTTGTCATTCTTGTTGGTGCAAGATTTGAGTGCATAACTGTGTACAGAGAGAGAGAGAGAGGAAGAGGTCGTTGCCTCTGTTGTAATTGCCACCTATGGCGAAGATAGCAAGCTCGAGGTCGTTGCCCCGGTGCTTTACTATTGTACATTCTGATATAGTGATAGTTTGCAGTCTCTGGGCTGCCGTGGTTTTCTCCCAATTTGGGTTTTTTCCACGTTAACATCCTGTGTACTCCTCTCTTCACTGTGTCGTGCGTTCATTACCCGTTTTCTGTGTTTTATCCTAGGCTCGGTTGTGGCCGAGCGTTGTTCATCGGGAGCGTGTATTCCTGTTGAAGTACCACACGAATCGTCGTCATCTTTGCTACCGGAGCAAAGGTCTCGTTGTAGTCGATTCCATGGGTCTGTGTGTATCCCTTCGCCACTAACTTGGCCTTGTACCGGTTGACCGAACAGTCGACATTGTACTTTACTTTGTACACCCATTTTCAACCGATCGGTTTGCACTATCGGGGAGGGTCAACGAGGTCCCATGTATCGTTGGCATCTAATGCTCGCATTTCTTCCTCCATAGTAGCACACAAATTTGCATCTTTTCTTGCTTCTGCGTAGCTCTCCGGCTCACGCACTTCCGCCACCTTAGTCATGTACGCATAGTGATGCGCCATGTATTCATTGTACCCTTACCTCATGACAGTTTTCTTCTGACGGGTTGACCGACGTAACTTTTCGTTAGCCGGTTTGAGTCCCTTCTTGGCCGGTTCAGACTTCCAGATTCGTTTCGATCCGACCCTTCACTGCCGGTGTTGTATTCCGACATCTTCTTCTTCCCCTTCTCTTTGCGTGTGAACCATCTCCTCGGTTCCTTGCGCGGGGAGAGCACGACAGAGTCTCCACTACTCGCCGGTTCTTCATCCGACTAGTCATCCCGACTCAGCCGCTCATTCGGTCCACTTAGCCGGAATGAGATCGGACTCTCTCCTAGAGTGTCGAAGTCTTCATCTTCTTCATGGACCTCCTCGAGCTCACTAGCCTCATCTTCCGAAATCGGGTCTTCGTCGGGAGTTGGAGTCGGTAGGCTGTACCATGATGCCGACTCATCAAACTCGACATCTCGACTTACTCGTACCTGTTTAGTCCGGGGGTTATAGCACTTATACCCCTTTTGCTCATGCGAGTAAGAGACTAGGATGCACTTCTCCGACTTCAGATCTAGCTTCTTTCGCTTCTCATCCGGTACATGCACGTATGCTATGCTACCGAATATCCGAAGGTGTCTCAAATTTGGCTTCCGCCCGAAATACAGCTCATGTGCTGACACTTTGTCTCCGATCCAGTTTTGGATGTAGACGGTCATCCGGACCGCCTCAGCCCAGTAGAATTAGGACATGCTCTTCTCCTCCAGCATTGCCCTTGTTGCGTCGACAATCGACCGGTTCTTCCTTTCGGCTACACAATTTTGCTCCGGTGTGTATCTATAGTTGAATTCTCTCCGAATTCCGTTCTGCTGCAAATAATTGTTGAATTGACCGGAAAAGTATTCTTTTCCGCCATCCAACCGCAGGCACTTGATCTTCCTCTCCGTTTCCCTTTTGACTAAACTTTGAAGGTTCCAGAAACAGTCAAAGACTTTGCTTTTCTTCTCGATGAGGTAGATCCACGTGTGTCAGCTATAATCATCGATGAAGGAGACGAAATACCGACTCCCACCAAGACTAACGTTTTGTGCCAGTCCCCATACATCTGAATGGATTAAGTCGAGCTTGTTACGCCTTCGATTTCGTTCGGTGGGGAATGTAAGCCGGTGTTGCTACCCGAGTTGGCAGGCTTCACATATTTGGGCCTTCTGGCCACTAAACTTCGGCAATCCGAACACAACTTGTTTCGACTGCAGATCTTGAAGCCTTTGGTAGTTGACATGGCTGATCCGCTTCTGCCAAAGATCAACGTCTGATTCAATCTTCTGTCCTTTGGCAAACATGGCGGTGCCGACGTCATTTGTGTTGAGGATGAAAATCCTCCCTTCCCTGCGCCCTTGCACAATTATCCGACCTTCTTTCTCGATAAAGCACCTGAGGTGTGTAAACCGCACCTGCATTCCCTGGTCGACGATTTGTCCGACCTATACCAGGTTCTTTGTGATAGTCAGAACATGTAGTACGTTCATCAGCTTTCCCTTTTGTCCGACATGGCTTAAAGGGACTTCTCCGACATGCACAATCAGTTGAGGGGTGTCCTCTCCGATTTCGACAATCCCCCGTTATTCCGGCTTCTCCAAAAAAGAGAACCACTCTTCATGGCTCGTCATGTAGTCGGACGCTCCGGAATCAACGTACCATACTTCCTCCGATCTGGAAGTATGGTACGAGTTCGCCTTGTGCTTCATCACAAAGGCTGGCCCTTTTCGGGTCTTCCCGATTCCGGATCCTTCTTGTTGAGCGGCAAGCTCAACCGTATCCGGATCGGCTGAATAAGCCTGAGCCGGATTCGTGAGCCGGTGAGCAAGCGACCTAGTGAGCTGGGGAGTCGGTTAGCCGGATCCCGCAGTAACCAGAAGCCTAGTAGCAGCCTAGACTACTATGTAGTTAACGTCTCGTAGTTAGTGTCAGACGCTCGTGTGAGCATTGAAGTAGACCGTACTTTTGCCAGTCCTCTTAGGACTTGTATAAATAGTGTTGTTGAGCATGTTTTATGTACAAAGAACTATTATTGTTTTGTAATAGAATTTTTAACGTTCTGCTCTTTCTCTGTCTCTCCCGCATACTGTGTATATTCGAGCTCTCCATTAAACCTGCGTTTCTGTGTTTGGTCTTCTATTGCTTCCGCACACTATTCCTTTTACATGGTATCAGAGTGCGAGGGTTGAGAACCTCTACAGCCGACATCAGCATCGGAAGACAAACCCTAAGACCCGGTAAGAATAGAAAGAGAAGTGATGGACAGAGGAATGGCTAGTTCGCTCCCAGTGGAGAAGCTCGACAAATCCAACTACGCATCTTGGTCGTACAAGATGCACCATTACCTACTTGGGCACAGTTACTAGAGTTATGTCGACGGAGCTAACGACACATCACCTGATGCGGCACACAAGGACTTCCTAGTGTGGGAACAAGCGGCAAGCAGAGTGTTGTACTGCTTTGTGTCCAATGTCAGAGACCAGCTACTGAGCCATGTCCGAGATGCCAAGACACCAAAAGAAGCTTGGGGAAACCTGAAGACGGTTTTCACGGCAAGCACTACAGCCCGGAAGCTGCAACTCCGACAGGAGTTGAGCAATGTTCGACAAAAGGACATGTCAGTAGCCGATTGCACAGCCCGAATCAAAGAGATCTGTGACTCACTTGCCTCTATCAACGTCACTGTAGAGGAAGATGAGATGGTGCAGATCTGTTTTGGGGGCCTAGTGTCTAAGTTCAGAGTGTTCCGAACGGCGGTATGTACAAGGGAGAATACGTCGTCATATTTTGACTTACAGTCGATGCTCCTTGTAGAGGAGAACCACGCCAGTGCGTCAATAAGTGCACCCACCGACAGCCGGATGATATACACGGAGGTGGATTGGCCCCGTGGGCGTGGTGGACGAGACGGGTCGGCTCGCAATGGTAGCGGCCGGCAAGAGCAGGACTGAAGGCACAGAGAACATGCCGACAGCAGTTCCGGACCCTCCACAAGCAGGGGGAGTCAAGGTGGTGCCAGAGGCCGGCAAGCAAAGGCAGACACGGAATGTTGGTACTGTGGTAAAAAGGTCCACAGAAAGTAAGTGTTGGAAGAAACGCGCCGATTCGGACAGATCTAGATCCAGCAAGGCCGGCAAAGAGAACCGGCAATACTTACACTACGCAGAAGGATCATGAGGATCCGAAACCGGAAAAGCCAGTAAAGGGCCAACCTTGGTGATGAAACACGAGCCTAACTTGATGAAGAAGATCACTTCCAAATAGGAGGAAGTGTGGTACGTTGATTCCGGTGCGTCGAATCACATGACGAGCCACAAAGAGTGGTTCTCTTTCTTAGAGAAACCAGAACAACCAGGAGTTGTCGAAACCGGAGACGGCACTCCACACCCAATCGTGCATGTCGGAGAAGTCCCTTTGAGCCACGTCGGACAGAGGGGGAAGCTGATGAACATATTACACGTTCGGACCATCACGAAGAACCTGGTGTCGGTTGGATAGATTGTCGACCAAGGGATGCAGGTGTGGTTTACGCACCTCGGGTGCTTCATCGAGGAGGGCCAAATCATTGCGCAAGGGCGCAGAGACGGGAGGATGTTTATCCTCAACACCAATGACGTTGGCACCGTTTTGTTCGCCAAAGGATAGAAGATTGAATCAGATATCGATCTGTGGCACAAGCGGATTGGCCACGTCAATTACCGGAGGCTTCAAGACTTGCAAACGAAACAAGTTGTTTTCGGTTTGCTGAAGTTTAGTGGCCTGAAGGCCCAAGTATGTGAAGTCTGCCAACTCGGGAAGCAATATTGGCTTCCATTCCCCACTGAATGAAACTGGAGCCCTAACAAGCTCGATCTAATCCATTCGGATGTATGGGGACCGACACAGAACATGAGTCTTGGCGGGAGTCGATATTTCGTCTCTTTCATCGATGACTACAGCCGGCACACATGGATCTACCTCATTGAGCGGAAGAGCGACGTCTTCGAGTGTTTCCGAAACTTGCAAAGCCTGGTTGAACGGGAAACGGAGAGGAAGATCAAGTGTCTGCAGTCGGATGGAGGAAAAGAATATTTTTCCAACCAATTCAATAGTTATCTGTAGCAAAAAGGAATCCGGCGAGAGTTCAGCTGCAAATACACACCGGAACAGAACGGTGTGGCCGAGACGAAGAATCGGTCGATTATCGACGCAACAAGGGCGATGTTAGAGGAGAAGAGCATGCCTAAATTCTACTGGGCTGAGGCGGTCTAGACGGCTATCTATATCCAAAACCGGATCGATGACAAGGTGTCTGTGCATGAGCTATATTTCGGGCGCAAGCCGAATTTGAGACACCTTCGGATATTCGGTAGCATAGCATATGTGCATGTGCCGGATGAGAAGCGGAGGAAGTTGGATGCAAAGTCGGAGAAATGCATCCTGGTCGGTTACTCGCATGAGCAAAAGGGGTATAAGTGTTATAACCCCTGGACGAAGTAGGTCCGAGTTAGCCAGGATATTGAGTTTGATGAGACGGCATCATGGTATGTCTTACTGTCTCCGACTTCCGACCCCGACCCAATACCGGAGGATGAGGCTAGTGAGCTTGAACCGCTCCAGTTAGAAGACGAGGGGTTTGAGACTCTAGATAAGATTCCGGACTCGTTTCGGTTGAGCGGGCCGAACGAGCGACTGGGTCTGTCAGACCAGTCAGATGATGAACCAGCGAGAGGTGGAGACTCTGTTGTGCTCTCCCCGCGCAAGGAAACGAGGAGACGGTTCACACGCAAGGAGAAGGGGAAGAAGAAGATGTTGGAACACGAGACCAGCAATGGTGAGTCAGATCGGAGCGGATCCGACTCCGGTAAGGAAGAAGGCGGATCTTCGGGAACGAAGACCGAACCGGCCAAGAAGGGCCCCAAACCGGGTAACGGTAAGTTATGTCGATCTTCCTGCTAGAAGAACCCCGTGAAGCGGTACGGGTACAATGAGTACATGGTCCATCACTATGCATATATGACCAAGGTGGTGGAAGTGCATGAGTCGGAGAGCTATGCAGAAGCAGCAAAGGACACAAATTGGCGTGCCGATATGGAGGAAGAAATGCGGGCACTTGATGCCAACGACACATGGAACCTAGTTGGCCCTCCCCGACACTGTAAACCGATCGGATGTAAGTGGGTGTACAAGGTAAAGTATAATGCCGACGGTTCGGTTAACCGGTACAAGGCCCGGTTAGTGGCGAAGGGATACGCGCAGACCCACGTAATTGACTACGACGAGACCTTCGCTCCGGTAGCGAAGATGACGACGGTTTGTGTGGTGCTGGTGGTTGCTACGGCAAGGGGGTGGCATCTTCACTAGATGGTTGTGAAGAATGCATTTCTTCAAGGCGATCTTGAAGAAGAGTTCTTTATGACCCAACCCCCCGGTTTCCAATCGGAGATGAACAAGTTGGCGGTATGCTGGCTGAAGAAATCACTTTATGGCCTGAAGCAAGCCCCCCGAGCTTGGAATGCGAAGATCACGCACCGGTTGCGTAAGATGGGGTTTGCGGCCTCCAAGTCCGACTCTTCATTGTTCATCCGGCAAGGTCCAGACGGTCTGCTTTGCATCTTGCTATATGTTGATGATCTAGTCATCACCGGACCCGAACTCGATGAAATCAGCCGAGTCAAGTCCCAACTATCGGACGTATTTGAGATGAAGGACCTAGGGGACCTTCACTATTTCCTTGGGATCAAGGTGATCCGAACCCCCGACGACATATTGCTCTCACAAAGACATTATGTGTTGAATATGTTGTACAAGTTCGGCATGACGGAATGCCGACCGATCTCCACACCCCTGGACCGGAACCAGAAGCTCCATCCCGACTCCGGACCGGCCTGCGATGAGAAGCAGTTCCGACAAATCGTCGGAAGCCTTATATATTTGACAATCACCCGACCTGACATCAGTTATCCAGTCAGCATGATCTGCCAATATATGCAGAAGCCGACCATGGAGCACCTTCTGTGCGCGCATCGAATTTTATGATATGTGAGCAGCACGAAGGACCGGGGACTGTTATACCGGCATGGTATAACCGAAGAGCTTGTCGGCTACACCGATTCCGACTGGGCCGGTGATGCATCGGATCGCCGATCCACCTCCCGCTATATGTTTTCCCTTGGTAGTGCGGCTGTTGCGTGGAGTAGCAAAAAGCAGCTAACAATGGCCCTTTCGAGCACTGAGGCTGAATACCGGGGCGCTACCATTGCCACCTGTGAAACCATTTAGCTTCGGCGACTGCTGCAAGACTTGCGGATCGAGGTGCCGACCCCGAACCTGATCTACTGAGACAACATCAGCAACATACAGCTCACCAAGAACCTCGTATTCCATGCTCGTACAAAGCACATAGAAGTGCACTACCACTTCATGCGTGAGCGTGTCCTGAGCGGTGAAGTCGAACTTCGGTATGTTTATACGGACCGGCAAGTTGCCGACATCTTCACCAAACCGCTCGGATCGGACAAGTTGCAACACTTCACCAAAATGCTTGGTCTTCAGCATCTCAACGTGCCACACTTGAGGGGGAGAACAGGCAAAGACACAGGAACAGGCAAAGGCAAAGAGACTGTCGATTGTGCCGGTAAGGGAAGAACCGACAAGGAGAGAGACAAGAAGAAGAAAGGAGTCGAGTCGACAAAGGAAGTTGACACATCTGAACAAGTCGACATGGAGAAGGACAGAGTCAAGAAGGACAAAGCCGATAGGAAGAAGAAGGCCAAGACCTGGACATGGTCTGATGTGGTGAAGGGCCTGGAGCCGGAAGTCGAATCGGGAGCAACCGATTCGGACAAGAGCTGGAACAAGTTGGAGACACCCGATTCAGTACAACAGACGGATTCGGAAGAACCGGATCAATTCAAGGCCAAGAGGACTAGAAGGCAGCGAAAGTCGACGCCAACACGAAGGAATCGGCGAATCGGCAAGCGCCGAAGTCACAGCAGCGAGGGAGCTGAGTTGGGCCTGTTGAGTAGACAAGCCGACCGAGGAGATCGAGGTGCGCGGAATCAAAAGGGTCGCGGCAAACGGGACCGGACCGGACGAGGAGCGCAAGCGAGGCGGAGTGACGCCAGAAGGAGCCGGGCGGAAGGACCGGCTGCCATGGAGACTAACACTACAATCCGACCTCAAGTTGAGCTTGAGGGGGAGTGTTGAGCGGCAAGATCAATCGGATCCGGATCAACATCCGGAAGGATGAGCCGGATCGGTGAGCCGGTGAGCAAGCGAGCCAGTGAGCTGGGGAGCTGGGGAGCCAGTTAGCCAGATCCAACAGTAACCGAAAGCCTAGTAGCAGCCTAGACTACTAGGTAGTTAACGTCTCATAGTTAGTGTCTAACGCTTGTGCAAGCATTGAAGTACACCGTACTTATGTCAGTCCTCTTAGGACTTGTATAAATAGTGTTGTTGAGCACATTTTATGTACAGAGAACTATTATTGTTTTGTAATAGAATTTTTAACGTTTTGCTCTTTCTCTGTCTCTCCCGCGTACTATGTATATTCCAGCTCTCCATTAAACCTGCGTTTCTGTGTTTGGTCTTCTATTGCTTCTGCACGTTATTCCTTTTACACTTCTGATCCTTCCGTGTTGTGCAAGCTTTGCCGGTTTTCCCGACCGGCTTTGCCGGATCCGGATTTGTCCGAATCGGCACGCTTCTTCCAACACTCGCTCTCCCTGTGGCCTTTCTTGCCACAGTACCAGCATTCCGTGTTGGCCTTTCCTTGCCGGTTTCCAGCACTGTTATGACTCCCCCTGCTTGTGGAGGGTCCGGAACTGCTGTTGGCACTGTCTCTGTCCCTTCGGTTCGGCTCTTGCCGGTCGTCTCCATTGTGTGCCGACCCACCTCGTCCTCCACACCCACGGGACCGATCCGCCTCCGTGAACAGCATCCGGTTGTCCGATTGAGTTTTCTTCGACCATCAACATTTATTGTAAGCCGAAGAAGGGCAGTGGCTTCTCCCGGGTGCAAATTGCCATCTAGATTGGCCCGTACCGTTGTGCTAGACCACCAAGGCAGATTTGAACCATCTCGTCTTCGTCCACCGTCACGTTGATGGACCCAAGCACGTCGTAAATCTCCTTTATCTTAGTGGTTTAGTCCATAACTGACATATCTCTTTGCCGGATGTTGTTTAGCTCTTGCCGAAGCTGCAACTTACGGATTGTGGTACTCGCGGCGAAAATCTTCTGAAGATTTTCCCAAGCCTCCTTCGGCGTTTTTGCATCCTAGATGTAGCCGAGCATCAGATCATGCACACATGAGGCGAGGCAATACAAAACTCGCCTCGCTCCTTGCTCCCATGCCAAGAAGTCCTTGTGTGCCGACTCCGATGCTACCTCGTTGGTTCCTTCCACATAGCTCCAATATCCATGCCCCAACAGGTACTAGTGCATTTTATATGACCATGATGCATAGTTGCTATGATCGAGCTTTTCCTTTGGAAGTGAACTTGCCATTCCTCTGTCCATCTTAGGTTCTTTTCTGTTCTTCACCGGGTGTTAGGGTTTGTCTTCACTAGTCACTCGTCGGCTACGGAGGTTCTCAACGCTCGCGCTTTGATACCATGTGAAAGTTAGTGTGTGGAAGTTTATGCCAAACCGGCTCTGCCGGATAGTAACAGTAAAGAGAAGAAGGTTTAATGGAAGCTTAACATAGAGAATAAGCATACACATGAGAGAGAGACAGAGCATAACATAAACCTCTATTCAAAATAATACTCTCAATATTCTGTCCATAGAATGTGCTTAGAGAGCACTTTTATATATGTCTATAAAGGATTGACAGGTACTTCAATGCTCACATGAGCGACTATCATTGACTCCCAAAAATACGCCTACATACTAGGCTGGATCCGTAGGCCTCTAACAGCCTACCAATTTCAATACGATCCGGGTCTCCGATCCGGCTCCTGGTTCCAGATATCATCCGGACACCGATCCGGATCCGGTTGACCTTGCTCGCTCAACAAGTTGGTTACGAACAGAGGGCAACATGAGGATTAGGGTTTACGTCAACCAGAGAGGGAGAGAGTCTGAGTGAGAGACAAAAGGAGAGAGAGAGAGAGAGAGAGAGAGAGATAGATTATATTATCGTCTTCGGAGGTCAAAGAGTGAGAGAGAGAGAGAGATGCACGCTATCTTGGGTACAAAGAGTGTACCACTTTTTTTGTTTTTAGATATTATGTATATACAAGTCAAAAATGCGCTACGAGTGCATTCACAATCGTGCACTAATAAAAGGCACGATGTTCCTTTATTCCCAACAACCTCCCACCTAAAGGCAATGTGTCATGAGAAAAAAAGAAGTCAGCTAAGTTCAAGTATGAACAAAGCTGAACTACATACATTTATACAGCTCCCGTCATCAATCGGCGATGAGCAAATCGCTCAATTGGAAGACCCTTCGTGAGAAGATCTGCAAGATTATCATTTGTATGTACTTTGCCAAGCTGAATGTTCGTGTTGTCAAGTACATCTCTGATGAAGTGATACTTCACCTGTATGTGCTTCGTCTTTGCATGAAAGTCGGGATTCCGAGCTAACATGATAGCACTCTAGCTGTCACAATGAAGAATAAGTAATTTTGTGATGCCAAGATCTCTCACTAGAAATGAAAGCCATAAAGCCTCTTTGCATGCCTCAATGGCAACAACATACTCTACCTCTGTAGTAGACAATGCAACACACTTTTGTAGTTTGGAGATCCAAGAGACAGCTCCTTCTGTGAAAGTAAACACTTACCCAGAAGTAGACTTTTATAGTTCGCATAACCAGCATAGTCTGCATCCGTAAAACCAACAACAGATGCATTCTGCTTTCCAAAGCAAATGCACAAGTCCTTTGTGCCTTTGAGGTATCTCATAATACGTTTCACCTCTTCCCAATGCTTTTTGTCAGGATTTGACATGTACCTACTAACCACTCCCATTATAAAAGCAATATCAGGGCGTGTAACAACCATTGCATATATCAAACTGCCAACGGTTGAAGCATATGGAACCTTAGCCATTTCAGCCTTCTCATCATCAGACGTAGGGTTGTCTTCTGCACTAAGTTTAAAATATGGAGGCAATGGAGCCCCAATTGTTTTCCCCCCCTCCATATTGAAACGCTGCAAAACCTTAGAGATATACTCCTATTGAGATAGAAAGAGTACCCCTTTCGACCGGTTTCGGAGTATTCACATGCCAAGGATGTGATTTGCATCACCAAGATCCTTCATATCAAAATTGTCATGAAGGATTTGCTTCAATGAATCCAAGGCATGAATATCCTTGCCAACAATCAACATACAAAACCAAGATAATTAGGTTGTCATCTCCTGCCTTCTTGGTGTACAAGCAGTGGTCCACTTGACTTCTACGAAAACCTTGAGACTGCATAAATGTATCAAATTCCCTAAACCCTAAACCCTAAACAAATACAAACTCCTTTTGAGCTTACAAACCATCTTCTCTTTGCCTTTAGCCACAAAACCTTCAGGTTGCTGCATATATATGTCTTCATGCAGATCGTCTTGTAAAAAGCCAGTCTTCACATCCATTTGTATGAGCTTGATATCTTCAGCTACAACTAGGCCCAAAACAGTTCTTAATGTAGTCATCTTAACTACAGGAGAGAAGATCTCATCAAAATCAACTCCATATTCTTGCTTGTATCCTTTTATAACCAATCTTGCTTTGTACTTTGGTGAGGAATCAAAACTGACCTTCATTTTATAAACCCATTTGCATGGAAGTGTTTTCTGCCCTTTGGGCAACTGCACCAAATCCCAAGTGTCATTTTTCTCAAGAGATTCTATCTCTGACAACATGGCTTTATACCATTTCTTATTGTCATGTCTGTCCATTGCTTCCTTGAAGCAAGACGGTTCGCCACAATCGGTCACCATGACATAATCAGCCACACAATTTGCATCAGGAACAAATCTGTCAGGTTGTCTAGTAACTCTAGACGATCTCCTAACCCAATGTGCATTGTTTGGTAGTTGTTGAGCCTACAAATCATCATTTTCAACTTGTTGTCCAGGCATTTCAGCCTGCAAATCAGCATTAACAGATTGTTGTTCTAGTTGTTCCTACACATTTGGTGGCTCATCATTATGGGCAAAGGCTGGCTAATCATTTCCAACCTCATTTTTTCAATTTGCAGGTAAGTTTACAACAGGTGTTTGCTACTATACAACGGGCACATTTTCTAGTCTAAAAGGTATTTCTTCTCGAAATACAGTCCTTTCGGGTTGTTTATACATGCAATTTTCCTAGAAGATAACATCATTGTTGCATACTAGTTTTCTTTTCTCGGGATCCCACAATCTATACCCCATTTCACCGTATCCTAGGAAAATACATTTGTAGGACTTTGGCTCAAGTTTGTTGCGTTCTTCTTTACAAATGTGCACAAAATCCTCACAGCCAAACACTCTCAAGTGAGCATATGAAGGTGGCTTGGCTAACCACGCTTCTTGGGGTATTCACCCTCCCAAAAACCTATTAGGTGACCGATTAATCAAGTGAACATTTGTCATAACGGCCTCTACCCAAAAACCATGGGGTAATGCAACATGAGACAACATAGTACAGACCCTATCTTGAATAGTTCGATTCATACGCTCTACAACTCCATTTTGGGGTGGATTATAAGGGGTAGTGAGTTCCCTCTTTATCCCTTTGCTGTCACAAAATGCTTGAAAGGCCTTGGACACATATTCCCCACCATTGTCAGAGCGAAGGCACTTAAGTGTCTTATCAATTTGATTCTCAACTAATGCAAAAAATGTTCGAAACTTGTCGAGCACTTCATCCTTGCTACGAATAAGGTAAACCCATACCTTCCGTGTAGCATCATCGACAAAAGTGACTAAGTATTTCTTTCCCCCTAATGATAGCCGTGACATCTGACATACATCTGAATGTACTAACTCAAGCGGGGAAGATTTCAGCCAAAGAGACTTTTTATGAGATGTTTGTACATGTTTACCATAAATGCAATGATCACAATGCTCAAAATCAACATAACGAAGACATGGCAAGTAACCCAAATGAGAAAGTACTTTCATACCAATTTCACTCATGTGGGACTCATGTGTCCCAACTGGCCATGCCACAAAGAAACACTTGGCTGCTTGGTTATGGCAACAACATGGTCACTCACACTTGATACATGGAGAGGATACAAAGTATCACTTTTACTACCCTTGGCAATAACTCTAGACCCCTTACAAACCTTCCATTTCCCATCACCAAAGGTGGTGTGAAATCCATCATCATCTAGTTGTCTTGTGCTAATCAAGCTCTTCTTGAGCTGAGGTACATACCGTAGATGTTGAAGTGTGAAAGCAGAACCATGCTGAAATTGTAATTGCATAGTACCAATACCTACAATTTCACATGCATAGTTGTCCCCAAGATGGACAACACCATGTCGACCCTCTGTGTAATCTGAAAACCACTCACGATGAGGGGTGACGTGAAAAGAAGCATCGGAATCGAGTATCCAAGTGTGCATGTCATCATCCGTATCTACAAGTAAAGCATGTTCTCTATGGTATGAAGAGACAAAGAGTACATCATTTCCACTATCACTGTCATGAGTGACTACATTCACCTCTTCAATTTTAGTATTGCTTTTCCTTGGTTGAATGTCTCTCTTTTCTTCTATGCAATCATCTATCTTCTTGCCCTTTCCTTTCTCTTTCTTCCATTTGAAACAATCACATTTAAAGTGACCCTTTTTGCCACAATGATGGCATTCTACATCTTTACCACATGATTTACTACGGCCATAACTATCAGATTTGCCTCTTTGTTGTGACCTACCTCTAGTATGCAACACACTAAAGGACTTATTGGATGTATTATTCTGCTGACTCATCTTTTCCATGAGTAGAGAACTCTCTACATCGGCATAAAGAAGCATCGCATTTGAATTGCTCATAGCAGTCCTGAAAGTATCCAAACTTTCTAGCAAGGTGCAAAGTAAAAACGTGGTCTTAAACTCATCATCAATGATGAATTTCAAGGCAACCAACTGGCTGAAAATGGAATTGAACTCACTTAGGTGAGTTGACATGGGTGTGCCCTCTATCATGCGCAAATCCATGAGTTTCTTAAGCCAATAAACTTTGCCAGTTGTCGTCTTCTGGGCATACAGTTCCTCGAGTCTAGTCCATATAGAATAGGCAAAGTCCAAACCTTCAATATTAAACAGCAAGGCATCAGGAGTTGACAACTCAATAGTCGAGTGTGCAAGCTCGTTCAACTCTTGCCAATCATCTTGGTCTATATATGTAGGCTTTACCCCTTTGACTTTAATAGGCTTTCCATGCTTCTTCTTCAGCAGGATGTTGTAGCATTGTTTTTTCTATACTGCAAAGTTATGTGCACCCTCAAGCTTCTTGATGTGCATGAGGTGGCTACTATCATTGTTTTTAGTCATGATTTCTTAGCCCAAAAAGGAGGATCAAACCTACTCTGCAGAAAACTTGACCTACTCTCCAGAAGAAAAAAAAAACCTACTCCGCAAAAAAACGTGACCTACTCTCTCCAGTTAAAAAAAGACATACTTTGCAAAAAAACGTGACCTGCTCTGTAGAAAAAAAAAATTGCTTTGCAAGAAAATAAAACATTGCTTACTCTAACCTGCTCTGCTTTGATACCGCTTTGAAGGGCAACACGAGGATTAGGGTTTAGGTCAACCAGAGAGGGAGAGAGTTTGAGTGAGAAACAAAGGGAGGGAGAGAGAGATGCACATTGTCTTGGGTACAAATAGTGTACCACTTTTTTGTGTTTTAGATATTATGTATATACAAATAAAAAATATGCTACAAGTGTGTTCACACTCCTGCACTAATAAAAGGCACAATGACCCTTTATTCCCAACACAGTGGGTTGAGTGCAGTCAGCTGGCTCACTCAAATTCGTTCTAGCCGGATTTTGAGACGAGTTTGTCGATTGATTAACCAATTGGATTTTGAATGGCAGTTGGGTACCAAACTTGCTCGGAGTGGCTACGGTGAGTGGAGGGACAAAACTTATTGTTCTTCTAGAATAACACTTAGTCGTATTGAGCACAATAAACTGCCAGTCCAATTCCGATTGCCGATTTCAAGGGGCCAATCATAGATTATGTGCCATTTGTGCCGGATTTCCATGCTTCGGGTGACCACAACGACAAGAGGGACAAATCCGACTAGTCTTTCTGAATGTCTTCTGGTCGAATGAAGCACGGATGGGGGTTGTTCCTGGGGCCAAATTTGCTTTGAGTAGTTTACGATGAGTGAGTGGACATTGCCGGATGGCCTGATCAAATGCTGTCTAGCTTGATGAAGCACGATTTAAGGTCAAATCGATGGAAAGACCTCACTTTGAGTGTGCTACAATCACGAGGGTGAAGTACAACCAGTTGGCCTACTTCAAGAGTGATTTAGCTCAATGAAGTGTCGGCTTTCCAAGTGTTTCTTCTTTAGAAAGGTGATCTCGTGGGGAGTTTTTGGCCAAAAGATTTTAATCCGATTGAAATCTCAAAAGTTGTAAGATCTTCAAGGGGGTGAAGGCAAGAGTGCTATTGAAGACAAAAGACGGCCGATAGCAAAATACATAAACAAGCTCTAATACCAAACATTGGAAATGTGGCCGTCAGATGTGGAACAAGATCAACACTTCTCAAGTGAAGAACACCTGTTGATGTGGATATAAATGTGAGAATAGGTTGAAGACAAAGTAGGCAACTGAATCATGAATCAATCTAATCAAGAAAGACAACAAAAAGAGAAGGAGACACCAATAGGCACAGAACTGTGTAACTGTATTATTAGTATCTCAAAGTTACAATCACACAATACACAACGAACAACAACAACAACTAGGTTACAAAAGTCAGTTTAAATACTAACTAACTTAGGTCAATTGCCCTTTCCACTATTTATAGAAATAGCCTAAACCTAGACTGTCCAATGGGACAATGTGAATATGTCCATTATCTTCCTGTATTCGACAATTGGGCACACACATTCTCACATGCACTCGCTTATTATATAAGCACTAGTAAAGACGAGAGTTTTTGACACATGACATTCACACATTTCACAATCACAAGAGTAAGTGTTCCTTGACATATCGATAGGAGAGATTACTTGGTCTTGTTTACATATTTTCTTGTATGTTCGAGTTAGAGAAAACAACTCCAAAGACAACATCCCCTATCCCATATTCCTTGATTTAGGGGTCATGTGGTTCCATTCACATTTCCTCACATTTCACAATGCCATGCACATTTAGGTTTACAGCAGGGAACAAGATGGTAATGTCATCTACTTCCTCAGTTTTGGATGATGTTTCCCACATCTAAAAGAAGATCAAGCATGGATATTCTGCCCTTACCAACGCCATCTTTTTAGAGACTTACACAATCCCTAACACTTCCATGTGTACATGCATTGTCCTCAAAGCAACCCCATCCACTAAATCAAACACAATATCTTTGTCTGAGAATGCCAAGCACAACGTTAATACCATATACACCGAGTTGCTCAAAGGTGCCAATACCATGTATGTTGTGTTTCTCAAACCCATGGAAGTTGAACATAATACAAAAATTCAATCCCTTGTGCTTATCGGCACCTAATGGCTAAATTTGAATTTATGGGACCATTTGTGTTAAGGGCACACTATCCCATGGGCATGCCATGTGTTACATGTCCAACAAGGATTGCATAATTCTAGTAATATAGGAACAAGAAACCTAATATAATTAAGCTTAAATATAGGATATAAACAAAAGGGTAATTCGGGAATCATGATGTTAGGCTTCAAGATTTCCATGGACCATGGTAAATTAGGAGATCAATAAGTATAAGAACCATCCATGCCCATTGTGCAAGCAAAATTATGTAGGAAAAGTAGGGTCGTTGTTCTTGAGTGAATAAATCCCAATTACAACCTATTTTTGGGGTGAGGTCAATAATCCCTATGTAGACCATCCTATCAATAGACGTAGACTATGTCATTGTCCTAGAGGAAGGCCCAACTTCCCATCTTTAGATAACAGGGCCACTATATTGAAGCGACTGATGGCAGTTATAGGATGTAGACCTTGTCATGTCCTAGAGGAAGGCCATGCTTCCAACTATTCCCCATCTCTAGATATTAGGCCACTCCACTATATATGACTAGATAACATGGCCACTATCTACAAGTGACTAACAATGGTCAGAGAATGGGAGCCCTCAAGTTGGGACAACTTCCGTCATGTAACACCACACAAATAATAGTCTTCTCGACCGCAGGTTGGCCAGTTTGATGAATCGTAGAGTGTTAAAAACGCATGCGATAATTGCGAGGCATCCGAAAAAGGAACCGAATTAGGGATGTGGTGACAAGCCGAGGGAATCAGAGATATTTTACGGGCATGATGGGAGACAGGTAAAAAGTAGGAGAAGTCTCAAATGGATGACTCTTTTTACTATTATCTCTAACTCTACCTACATATAGGGTTCAGAGTTTTGGTCTTCTTCTTCTTCTTCTATGGCTTCCAATTTTTATTATTATTACTTACACACACTACCATTACATTCACTATTAATAACTAATCACTCTCAAGATATCTGAGATACAGAGACAAGAGAAAGACCAGAGACAGAGGCAGAGACAGAGACAAAAGGGTCTTCTCCTTCGGCATGTTCTCACAGACAAAAGATTAGGAACAAGATCCGCTTCCTTCCCCCCCCCCCCCCCCCCCCGCTTCACCTGCCTATCAAGGTATGCTTCATCTCCCCTGCATACAAGAAAAACATGTGTTTCCCTCATTCCCTCTGGTTTCAAAAAGATATATGGAACCCTAAATCTTAGCTTTTCTCGCAATTTCACGATGTGGGTTCCTTTGGATTTTACGCATTCCTTGCTTTTTTCTGGATTTTGGGTCACTGCGAGAAACTGTGTCAACATTAGGGTTTCTTCTTTAAAATATAGAAGCCTAATGCTTTGGCATATTAGAAACTCAGAAGGAACATCAGATAGGAAGTTCAATACAGGTGTTGGCGACATGTATTTTCAAAAGATCATAGCAAGAAAGAAAAATCTAGAGGAGCAAGAGGCGTCTGATTTCATCCCTATCCATCATGAACTAACACAAAAGGATCTTATGATTCGATCCCCATGATCATGACCTAATGGATGTTTGACCAAGAATGGTTTTGCTATGAAGTGTGATTCTTGATCTCTGATACTATAGCATAACCAAATTTATAGTATCAGAGGTCAATATAAGAAAGTAAGGAAATTTTAGGGCATAGTATTAAAGGACAAGATTGAAAGCACATTTTGGGCATATGGTTATAAGGTTGTAAGCGCAGATTGATATTATCATTATATATTGCATAGTTTATGCACAGTATCAAAATGGCAATATTGTAAACACATCTTTGGGAATAGTATCAATTATACACACTATTTTGCATGTTATCAAATGAAAAATTGGAAAAGATTGTAAACATATTCTAGATGTTGTATCATAAGGCAGTATTTTAAATCCCTTTTTGTGCATAGTATCAGAGGGAAAGATTTGTTTTGCATTTCTTCCGTCATCTAGATGTATCACCCTTCAATTGAGGGAGGTTCACAATCTCAACCAAGAGGTGAGGTCACAGCTAGCCTGATCCTGCCACATCAACCAGCAGGAACGTTAAGTTAAATGCTTCCTAGGCCGATGCCTCCTCCCATAGATGGGAACCCTTATACAATAGAACAATTTTCTTTTCCACCACCATCTATGTCCTGTTGGTCATCACTTATGTCAAATTTCATTTCATCTCGACTGTTAGATATACAATCTGATAGTGCTCTACAGTCAGATTTTCCTCCTCACTTGCCCCTTAGTCCCCCACATCGACCACCTCCTCTGCCTTCTGAAGGTTCATTAGATGTTGGTTTTCTGCTCCTGAACGAACCTCAAAGACTGCATGATATTGAAATGTTGAAACAAATCGAGTCTTTTGCGGCTTATGTTGTGAAGAATGGTAGTTAAGTAGAAAACGTAGTGTGTGAAAAACAGGGGAGAAACCCCGGATTTGTGTTCCTTTTCCCAAATAATATAGATTCTGAAGCTGCAATTTGTCATGAGTTTTAAATATGGAAGAAGCAAAGTTTGTTGGTCTATTCACAATCTAAAACTAATGATGATCTACATAAAGGTTTTGGATCTGGACTGCCCAATGAAGAAATTCAACAAGGTGGTGAGAAAACATATAGTCAACTCCATGATGTTTTGAATGACATATAGTCATGACCATGATGTTTCGAATGAAGGAACTCATTCAACTATGGTTTCTTATCCAAAGATGAAAGGTTTGTAGAGTTTGTCATTGTATAAAATAGACTTAAAAACACCTGTAGATTTATGGAAGGATTTTATCTAATTTTCATTTCTGAGCTTTCAGGTGGTGTGAAAGATCACATGGTTATTCAAGGTGTACCTTCAGATCCTTCAAGTCATGATCCACTACCTGGAAGTGATGTTATTGCAACCAATTCATATTTTAAAGCTTCAGAAGATATTCTAGAAGAGAGTGAGTTACAGAATCCGACGAAACAACTTGCTGGGACAAGGTTATCCCGATGGGGTTTGATTTCAGTGACTCATCCTGTACAGACAGTGATTGGAAGTAAAATCTCTCCTAATGATACTGGAATACATCCAAATCTTGAGAGCTTTGGAGGTGTAAACGAGACAAGATTCAATTCAGAAAGCCTAATCAAGAGAGAGGAAAGTAATAATATCACAAGATCTCATCAAACATCAACTGATATTGATAGCACAAGGGGCTTGCGTAGTCAATATAGCGAGAAAAGAGGTGATGAATCATCAATGAATTCTCACAGACGCGCTACTGCTGACAGTATCCTAGGCAAGAGCTTGCCAAAAGAGGAGGGGAATTTGCCTCCTATTGTGGATGAATTTGGACGATTGGTTCAGAAAGATGTATCTGATAGTGAATCTGAGGGAGAAAAGAGACCCGTGAAGCGGAGGAGAAGCTATAGCAGTAATAGTAGAAGTAGAAGTAGAAGTAGAAGTAGAAGTAGCAAGGGTAAGAGCAGGGGAGGTATCAGGAGAAGTAGAAGTAGGAATAGGAATAGGAGGAGTAGGAGTAGGAGTAGGAGTAGAAATAGGAGTAGGAGGAATACCAGGAGTAGCAGTAGAAGTAGGAGTCGAAGTAGAAGCAGAAGCAGAAGCAGAAGCAGATCATCCAGTGAATGGCAGAGAAGGCTAAGTATGAGTCGCTCTCCTCGTAGAAAAGCAAGATGGAGCAGATCAAACAGGTTGGTATGGTTGCTTGTGGCATCTTAAATATATGTTTGATATGACATATTACGTTTTATATTAATATATAATGCACAGTGAATGTATGCATTTTTTCTTTGTCTTAACAGTAAATGGCAAATGGAAACTAATGGCAGTGTCAGGAGTTAACTCCTCACCTGTGGCTTAAATGAAAAGGGGCCAAACCATTAAGCTAACCCCTTTGCCATTTTTTATTGCATCTAATTATTGAGGCTATTAAAGCTATTTTTGTTTTAATTATTGTGCAGTCGATCACCACAACAGCGAAGGAGCTTTAGTAGAACACCACCGCGGTACATGAGATCGGGGGAAATGGGAAGAGGGGGAAGGGATTGGAGGGGTGATCGTGAATACTATGGACGAGGAAGGAGAGGAGGAAGGGGTGATGGACAGACTCTGTGCTTCCAATTTTCAAGGGGAAAGTGTTCTAGAGGTAGTGCATGCAAGTTTGTTCATGGTAGCAGAGAGCCACAAGGGCGTGGTGGTTGGCAGCAAGATTCTTACTTTGAAAGGCATGATCCAAGAGAGGAATCCAGCAGAAAAGAATACTGGCGAGAACAAACGGGAGAGAGATGCAACCGGAGTGGTTTGGGAAGAGAGAATCACATTGAAAGATTCGGTCCTGAAGATTTGGGAGCTGGACAAGGAAAGTATATGGCAGAAATACAAACAAATAGTTTTAACGCTCATAACGACGAAAGGGACAGAGACCACTCTACAGAAGGTGATTTTTCAAACTTGGTTACCAAGAATAAAGTGAGTATCGAGGATGCTATACCTGAAAGTTTGCAGGGAAGGATTGAGCTATTTCGAGGAAGAGATATTAGTGGAGAAGGTTCTTATGTGCAGATTCCAAAGAAAATTGGTTCTGTTCAAGATATGACAGTGTTTCCAAGAACAAATGCGATTGATATTGTTCAAAAATTAAGTGCATATGAAGAATCACAAGAAAATGTTGGCAGTGAAGAAAGAAATATCCCAGTTAAGGTAAACGCTAAAGAAGTTCTATATGGTGGCGAAACAGAGATAATGAAAAACAGGGCAGATACAGAGATGCATCAAAAATCATTGAAAGCTGTAGATGTGAGTTCGAATGCAGATGTTGTCAGTAAGGTAGCTGAGGAGCACCGAGGATCAAAAGCTAGTACTACAGGAAGCACTAAGCAAAGCTTTCCAGAAAATGATGTTGCAGCCATTGATGTGGACGAGAATTTGACGACATCAGATGTACAGGGAAAATTGCAAGAAAACACTCTAAAGACAGATATGCAAAGTAATTCTGATTCAGGTATTGTAGCATATGGAATGAATAAAGAGGGTCTTCCAATGGCAATAACATTACCAGAGAGGCAAAAGGAAACAAATGAAAGAGATGAGAAAGTACTTGTAAACTTGGACACGCAGCAGTTACAAGCAAAGAATGATGACCAGCCCCTCTCCCTGGTAAGTCTACCTCAATTTAACCCTCATCTTCCTAACTTCAGAACAGAGGTTGCCACTTCACCAATGCAAGCATTTCCTCCACAGAGCACTCAAGTGCATGCCTCTATGAATCAGCCAAGTGCTCCTGGTATGGGTCAACATCCGACACTCATAGGAAACTTACCACATCCAATTCCATCGAATTTGTCGTATAGATTACCAGCATACTCTGCAAACTCAAATACCCAATCTTTACCTTTTGGAGATAAAGTCTTTAATTCAGAGAATGGAGGTTTATCCTCAACTAGCCAATGGGGCCATCAAACTTTCCACTCTTGGCCGCCCATGCAAAATCATGGGCATGCTTTTGCTCAAAGTCAATGGCCAGCATTGAGCTCTGGACCTCCTTTTCATGGGCAAAGTCTGCAAGGAGATCCATTCTCGCAGCATCAAGGATCAAGTGCTGGAGCTCCCCAAATGGCTGAGCAATCTGGTGCATCAAATCATTTAGGCCCATTTTTCCCACATCCTGGGTCAAATCTTGGAGTAACATCATCTCAGCATGCCATTCCTAGTTATGGATCTCTTCCAGGAGCCTCTTTTCCTGGCAATCAAAATCCAATTCCAGCTCAACAATCAGGTTCGTTGAATCTCAGTCTGAATATGGGCTCAAATCTGCCCTTCCAACAACCACAATTTCCTCCTCAGCAAGGGTTTGCATCTCAACGACCACAACAAAGCCCAATACCACATCCATTTGAAGGCGATCATAGCTTTACAAGTCAACCCTTGCATCCATTTACAAGTGTCCATACAAATCAACCATTAGCTCCAAATGTGGTGAAAAGTAGTTTAAATTTGAATGCAAGTTTTGCATCATCAGCACCAATGGTGGCACAGAATAACAATGTGCCATGGTCATTTCCAATGCCATCTAATCATTTGGCTCCGCTATTTCCACCAACATCATATTCTTATCCCCTCACAATGATACCTCCCCTCTCGGGTCTTGTTAAGGTACCCGAAAGTACTAATGTGCAAACTCTGACTGATCAATATGATCCTTTATCGGATGTGCTCGATTCTCATTTGAATGGAGCTATGAAATTCACCGATAGTGTCATTCCGTCAGTTTTGCCAACAGATACACATCCCATCTCTTCGGAAAATGTTGGATTTACTGTGCACTCAAACCATCAAGCCGAAGTGAATGCAAGCGATCAAGAGGTGCATGATGTGGATGTGGGTGCACTTGACAATCTTAGTCCTGAGAATTGGAGTCCTGTCAAAGCTAGGTCAGAACAACCACTAGAACAATCTTTAAGTAAAAAAGGAAGCCGAGGTTTGAAAATGCTTAGAGCGGCAGTAGCTGATCATGTTAAAGAGGTGCTAAAGCCCACCTGGAGAGAGGGATATATGAGTAAAGAAGCCTTTAAGACAATTGCAAAGAAGGCAGTTGAAAAGGTAATTGGGAATTTGCCTAGCCATCATATTCCCAAGTCACAAGAGAAGGTTGATCAGTTTATGAAGTCATCCCGCCCCAAGATTTCAAAATTAGTACAAGTATGTGCTCTCTCTCTCTCTCTCTCCCCATGTTCCTCTCACAGTCACAATTTGCAGTCTCTACACATCTGTAGTGACTACTCAATTCTACACATACTACGTGAAAATGTTTCATGTTTTGTCCAGTAGTGCATATTTGACATCCAAGGCCGAAAACAATCTCTCTCTCTCTCACATTGATTTGTTGCCATTTCCAACCATATTTTAATAGCATGATAGTGAAAGTTGGTTTAATTTGAGGTTTTAGTGAATTTAAGGAATTTAGTATGAATTGTTGCATCCTCTATTTGCATGCTCCCACCACATCAAAGTTGTCTGTCATTATAGTGAAAGAAAAGGTAAAAAATAGACAATCTGCAACAGTTTGGTTTGAACCAAACTGAACCGCGAAACCATGGCTTAACGGTTTGACCTGTTAAACAGTTTGGTTCAGTTCAGGTTCAAGTTTTTTTAACGGTTTGGTTTCAGTTCGGTTGGGTTTGACAGTTTAGGGTTGCCACTTGATTATTTTCTTAAATATTTTTTGAACAAAATTTTCAGCTTTAAGCCTAATTCTGTCATTTTAGGAAAAATCTTCAAAATTCTGGAAAATTAAAATTTGAAATATTATAAAAAATTTAAAGATTTAAAATTGAAAATTAAAATTTTGAATTTTGACCTAACTTGAAAACGGAAACCGAACCATGAAATTGCAGTTTCAACAGTTTAACGGTTTGGATTCTTTGTTACGGTTTTGGTTTAAATGGTTTCATGGTTAAGTTAGGTTTGGTTTAAGTTTCAATTTTTTTTAACTGTTCGGTTTTAAACGTTTTGAGTTTGACACTTTCGAACTGAACCGAACCGTTGCCGATTGCTTGTTTTAAAGAATTTAAATTTTATCAAATAATGCTATTAAATTGTAATGGGACTCTGATAAATCTATTGATCTATTGGTTCACAAAGATTCATGTCTTGAAAAAAAAATAAAAAATTGAGTAGCTGATATTCTTTTTGTTTTCGGGAAATTTAATTTCAGGGTTATGTCGACAAGTATCTAAAGTTGTAAAATTCAAGGCCAGATTTGTCACAAGACTTACTTTTTTGGCTTGGATCGGCGCCACCATTAACACGCTGATGTGATGATATATTATGTATGATGGATTCGTTATTTTCACTGCAAGATTTCTGATATACATCACCCAAACATGTAAGATGAGACTGTTACGTTTTATGAGTTATTGCCGTTTTAGTACGGACATTCCCGTCTGTGTATCCATTGTGAAGGTTTGATCAAATGCTTCTTGAAGCTGGGAATGAAATGGCTTGGCAACTTAAGAGCTTCTCAAGAGCTTCGTTTCTTTATATATTTTGGCTCGAGAGAAGGCGAAGTTATTGTAACAATGTGAGAGCGTAAAATTACTATTGATTGTACTTTGTGTGTGACGACTAGTTTGGGGAAGTTAAATTCTTGTGGTTCCAATTTCGCTTGCCTATTGTTGCTTCCTTTTGTGTGCCAAATTTATTAGGTTTGTTGGCTATGTCATTTACATACATGGTTTGTCAATGGAGAACAGGTATGGAGTGTTAAATTAATTATTTTCCTATTGCACTGGCATCTAGTGCATACCATATGTGCCTTGGTTTCATGTGCCACTATGATCTTTCAAAGATGTAAATGTAGGTCTTGCTCATATTATTTGTGATGCTAACTGATGGTTCAAAGTATACAACATTTCATTGACAACAGGAATGGTTAATTCCAGTTGTGTATCTGGAAAACATATCCTCAATATGATTATTCAAAATGTTTACAGAATAATATGACAGATACATAACATGTGATGTTTGTGAATAGATATAGATCAAGAACAGCAAATATCTCCCACAGCCAATATAGTCATCTGTGCTTAAAAGATGACATTCATTGTTCTAAGAGAGTAGACTATATTCTTGAAAGAAAAGAATTCCAAGGCATCAAGATTTAAGCTAAAGATTGTTTGATCGAGAACGTTTGGTGAAGGAGACGCCATATTTAACCTAGAGTAGTTAAAAGACATCAGAGGCATAATCTCAACAAATATCCAATTTGTGATCTTATGAACATAAATGTATGCATTAATGGTAGAACATCCATTTGTGATCTTGAACATGTACACATTAATGGTAGATCTCCAATTTGTGCTCTTATGAAATGTACACATTAATGGTATAACTCCAATTTGTGCTTGGATAAGCTTATGAACTTAATTTGTATATGTAAAATGGATACATGCCCAAGCAACCGTTGGTCGTTTATCCTTTAGATAGTAGGTAACCGTAATTTGACCCAAGGTAATCAGCACTACAACACAACGAGAATGCAACACTAATTTATGGACCAAGGGCCAACAACACTATGACATAGGCTAGAAGGTGGGTAACTCCAAAATACTATGCTTAACAATCAACATTGTAAAAAGTGGTTTTTTCTATGTTATGCTATGGAACATGTGCACACAAGAGATGTAAATAAGAATGTTCTTATTACTTCTATGTGAGTTTTTATATATCATCCAATGTTATTCCTATTCTCAACCATGCTAGTACATTTTAGTAATTTTGTTTTAGTTGATACCTTCGCTAACGGAAGAGAAATTTCATTTATAAATGTCACATTAGGTGCTATATCCAAATGTGAAAGATCCATCAAATTATAATGACAGTTCACAATGTGTTTCGTCATTTTATTGAGATTTGTAAGTTTATTTTGAACACCATGATCTATAAGTTAATCTTACGCTTTGGAATCTTAAAGTCATGGGGCTCCATTCTTGCATGAGGTGTGTGCAATATAGAAATTCTTCATGTTTTTTGTCGAGATAATGCGCCGACATCTTGTTTGTAAAATATGGTGTTACAATTCTACTTTCAATTATCAAAGGCATTGTATTTACATATAGATGTGTCACCATCAATATTGATATTCTTTTAATGTTATGTGATATTCCAATATCACTGTATATGGGACTATCATGACCACTAAAGATATCCAGACTATGACATGTGTAGACAATATGTACTACTAAGTTCTTGTTTGGAATATTTTTACTGTGTAATATTCTGATATCTCTATATATAGGTGCCATACAGCAAAACGCCCAACACAACGTATGTACTAGTGACTTCTTTTGTTTCACATCTCTATGTGTGTAGGGACCTACATAAAAGAAATCACAAAAACCGATATCTACGATTAGATAGACCACCTTTCCACATGTCTCCATTCAAATTCATGCATATCTACCACAAATGTAAGAATCAATGAGTTTATTGTTTTCTATTTTTTGCTAGACAATGTGGGGATCACTAGCTGGTGTGATGGGTAAGGTGTTAATTTTCTACAAATATTTTAAAGTTAATAGGAATCATGATATACCACCCATTTGTATTGAACTAGTCATCCTGAACATTGCCAAACCATCATCTTAACCGTTGGTTTTAAACTATGATATGTGTATATTATAATTATGAATCAAATAACCATGCATTCTTATAACGTTGTTATCATTAAGAGGAAATATGAGAATGACAAATTATTTGTAATATAACTTTGTGAATTATGGTAAGAAGAGTCTAGCTCTTTGATGGGGACAACAAGATAATCACACATACAATAGACCCAATTCACATCTTAATACAAGATATTGCAACTCATGATTGTGGATATAGAAAGTTGGCATCATGTTAAGGTAAGAATTTCAAGTGAGTGTCCAAAGTAAAAATTGCGCATATCGAAACCAAGGCATTGAAGTCTATCAATTATGAACTTGTGAATGTATATAGCCTTTATACTAAAATGTTGTAAAATGATGTGATAGTTTCATGACATTTTAACACAGTAAACTTCGCAAAACCTTTTAGTGTAATAGTGATATATTGGTGGATGTTATCTTTATATTATATAACATGGGTGATTGTATCCCTTTTGGTGTAACCTAGTAAAGACAAAAAATGAAGCTCATAAAGCACACCATTTGAAGAAAATAGGTATTACTAGTTAATATCAATAAATGTAAGTGCCACGATTCAATATTTTTGCAACTTAGAATTGGTAAATGCTAGCAAATATATGTAAGTGCAATCCTAAGGGATTGATAAATCTAGTTTTGACATTGTTCAAAATGTTGAATCTATTTATGCAGATATCTTCATTCGACGAAGAGCAAGGTAAGCAAGGATCCTATAACCAAAGACCATGATCACCATGGCCAAAATAGAGTTTTGATATCGAAGTGTCCAATTCTTCACCATATTGGTATGCCCATATTGCACCTCCATTAGAATCTCATAAGTATGAGCTTGAAAAGATATATACTTGATCCACCCAATGAACGGAGGTATATTCTGCATTGACACATACAACTTATCCATCAAAGACCAGATATAGGCATATTGACAAATCATGATTGAGTGATACATACACACACACACACATTTATATATGTATTATTTGAATCTTGTAATGTTTGAGGAAAAAATGTTGATTGGCTTACTTTTACGAAAAAGCCCCCTGCCAACATGAATGCAAGTACAAAAACTGAGGCAAAAGTGCTTGCTTTTTGAACATCCATCAACGCTGCACCGATAAAGAACCCCACCCCCTATGGATTTCAAAAAGCAAAATATAAAAGCAATTTCAGATAACTTGTAACAGAGTTGTTTGGGCATTTACTCTTGGACACCACAAAGAAAAAAACGCAAATGGGAAAGTGCACAAATCAATATTTGTATATTTTAAGTAAACAAAAGATACAATGACATGCTAATAAATTTAGCTTCTGTTAAAATTTTGTAATGAACGACATTCAATTTGCAATGATTGGTGGAAATTGCTCTAACATTTATGAAAGGGTAATGTTTCTTCCTACACAATTCGTGTACTTACCTGCGAGGTGATCACATCGAGGCAAACCGTGGCGATGGTGAAGACAAAGGCTGTAAGGGTGCGACGAAGGTTGGCCATGAAGTAGAGAATGAGGATGAAGATGACTGCAAGGCCCAACTCAATGGGTAAGTCACTCAATGTGCGTGCCATGAAGTAGGCACTCACGCGATACATGTCTGCAGCTCTTTCCTTTGCCATAATTGACCTCTCGATTGGAAATGTGAAGATTGCCGTGAACAATGGGAAATACCCCCAAAACACTCCAATGAAGAATAACAATCCTGACTACATTTGTTCAATCAATTATTTTATTACAGCCACAAATAGGCACTTTATGACATTTAAAATACAAACCATAAAGGTCATACGTCATCTACAATTGTTGTTAACAACTAACTGTAGCACGTTATTTATAATTTTACTAACTCTTGCGCGCGCGCGTGTATTTCTCTCCCTCGTTACACGTGAATGCACCATTACATAAAAGGAGCATCAAAAAACAAATGAAACAAGTACAAATCTAAGAGTATTGTTCCTCGAACATGACATGAGTAATTTGGCTCGAGTTTAGTGCATGGATGTTGTATCACATTAATTTCTTCAATCTGATTTAAATTGAGGTCAAATTAGTCTATGTTTTAGTGAGTTAAGACATTCTTGCATATACGAGAGGCTAGAAAGAGAAATAAAAAAGTCAACATGTCTAAGTTGCAACTTGAAAGTTGATTAGAATGTGAGTTGACTATAGAATATACGTATAGAAAAGAGCCTCAAAAGTACAAAAATGAATGAAAATATAAAACCTTTGTAGAATAGATCCTACTTTATTTGCCATGGCAATGTTATGTTTTCACTCTTAAACTATATACGAGAGTCCCAATGTTGTAAAGGGATTTTCTTAGAAGCAAATTTTGAATTATCTCAAATAAAGCTCTACACAATAGCAAACGTCAAATCCATTGCACAAGCTTTAACGTCAGACTTCTATGCCTATGTATTTGAATTCAAAGTTTCAATACGATAACCTAGGAAATCTATGTTTCCTACATAATGTATAATTGCAATGTCTTCTTCACCTTGTTGCTTGAACATGTAGTTTCATGTTCAAGCTAAGAATTAATTTCGATGAGTACAATTGTTATTGAACATTTACTTTTTCTAATTGTAATCACTTTGCAATATCCTTGCTTTACAAAATTCATTTGCAAGATTTTTAACTTAAAGTCGCACATAGTGGGAAAGATCATTTCATTGATATGCTTGCACAAGGCGAAATACTTACTTGGACTGTACCAAAACTTTATCATATTACTATCTTCAGTGAGATGATTCCAGAACACTAAAGACCACTTAGGTTTGACTTGTGGTGGGGAGAGTTAATGTTTTCTCTAAAAAGCAAAACCAAAAGTTCCCCAACAAGAGTAACCCTTTCCTATTGATTGTTTAATAAGGAAATGTTCGGGAAAAGAAGCCCAAGTTTGAGTCCGAAATTTTGTAATGCTTTAACACATATCCTAATGCCATTTTTTAATAGTTAGATTCAATTCATAGTATTTTATAAAGTTTGTCAATTAATACTTCCTCTTACACTTAAAATCTATGATGCAATATCATCAAAATTGAAAGAGTGTCGTGTATATGATACTCACTTGGTCTTGAAGTTCCCATGGAGTTGAATGCTTTGATTGCCACCACAAACAACCTCCTAGCAATGCCGAGAACACAACTTGAATAACCCTTAACCAGCTCAAATATTCATTACGCCTGGCCTTAAACCCACGAATGAAGAGGACAAAGAATTGTTCCCACCATGATGTTGACCAATTTCGTCTCTTATTTACTATATTGGAACTTATTCCATGTTGTGCCTTTTGATTTTGTAAAGATTCTGCTCTATCCAATGTAGACATTTGTTCCTCACAACGATCCTTAAGATACTGATTGCATTAAGAGGCAATATGTTACTTCTTGGAAATGCTAAGTACCTTTTGGTTACATGTCACTTTTATACTATTTTTTGAAATGGTCAATTATGATATAAATAGAAGCAAATAGATTCAATGTTGGTGGCTAATGACGGAATCTAGTCAAAAGACAAATGAGATAAGTGGTAAGTAAAATGGAGGCATTTACATGAGAGATTAATTATTCATCCAACATTCAAGGTGTTGCATAGAACATATAATGGTTGAAATATTGTGATTAATGATGATGCACGCATATAAATTCCTAATATTGTGAGAAATACTTGCAAGGAAACTTATGATACAATGAACTTTAGACATAAAGTAGAGCTAGAATTAAATGAAGTCATAAGCTCATCACCTTTTTTACATCCTTCGCAAAGATGGTGGATGGTGTGCCACCATTTATGTTAGCAAGATTTGACATTTCCTTATTGACACCTTGTTGCTTTGTGAGGACGTTGGGAATCGACATGTCATTGACATTCCCACTACAAAGGTCAAGTAAGAAGTCAGCGGGATTCATGGGTATAAGTGGGGTAAAGCCAATCGAGTCAAAATAGGTTAAAGCGCCTTGTGCTTTGCCAAAGTATGCGGGATGGCCATCCGAGAGAAGAATAAGTTTGTCAAACATGTGAAAAGCTCGACTAGAGGGTTGATGGATGGTGGCCATCACAGCTCGTCCTTGCTATTAAAAATTTGATTAACATTGAGCTTGAGGTTAATAGCTAGTCATTTGAAAATTGTTTAACTTTCATGATATGAAAATTCCAACATTCAAGGCTTACAAATTGCACATGCACATTTCAAGTTAAGTTTAGGTCCTAGGGAATTCAAAATCTAGCATAGCGTTCACATTACATGAAAAATAAAGAGATGTTAAATAACCAATCAACAAATATTATATAGCATGGTTGGATTAATAGTCATTCGCTTCACTATTTCCATCCTAATTCTTGTTTAGAGTTCATTCCCTCTGTCACTCCATTTCCATAGCTCCAATCTCCATCACTTTCAATTGGTAGATAGACCCCCCTAAAGTTTCCACGGTTCCTTTGAACATTTTGTGAATTGACACATGTCTTAATCAAGAATTTTAGCCACGTGATAACTGCACAATGTTGATGTGTTATTGACATTGATGAGGCCGGCATTCTAAGGTTCCTAAAATAGATTTAATTTCCAACCACATGCATGCACATGTGCAAATACAAATAAAATCCAATCGACCACATCCACATTTGTCATTAAAAGAGGTAATAGTAAAACTAAGAATGAAGGAAAATGATATCTTAGTAACATATTTATCATACATGTGCGATGTTTTGGAGGAGGCGGATGATTCGAAGGGCAGTGGTGGAGTCAAGGCCAGAGGTGGGCTCGTCGAGAAAGATGAGGGAGGGGTTGGTGAGAATCTCTTGGCCAATGCACACACGCTTACGTTCACCTCCTGAGATTCCACGCAAGAATTGGTTTCCGATGATGGTGTCATGGCAACGTTGTAGTCCCAGCTCTGCCATAACCATCTTTGCACGCTCCACTTTCGCTTCCCGGCTCAACATTTGTGTTGGCAATCGTAGTTGTGCCGAGAATGTAAGTGTTTCTGCTACAGTTAGATGTGGGAAGAGCACATCATCTTGGGTCACGAACCCAATCCTATACATATGGCAATAGAATTGCATACACAACACCCAATTAAGTTACATCGTTTATAGAAAGAGAAAGAGATGTATTAAATTCTAGATGACAAAAGAAGAGAATGTTACGTTGACTTAGTTAAACATAGAAAAAGAACCGAGAGAATGAACAATCGTAGTTGTGCCGAGAATGTAAGTGTTTCTGCCACAGTTAGATGTGGGAAGAGCACATCATCTTGGGTCACGAACCCAATCCTATACATATGGCAATAGAATTGCATACACAACACCCAATTAAGTTACATCGTTTATAGAAAGAGAAAGAGATGTATTAAATTCTAGATGACAAAAGAAGAGAATGTTACGTTGACTTAGTTAAACATAGAAAAAGAACCGAGAGAATGAACAAAGAAATAAATGTTCAAAAGGTACAGAAATAGTACAAGCTATATATATATAGTCTATAGATATTAGTTTTTAATGAATCTTTATATCCCTTTTGATAATTTATTTCTTTGTTCATTCCCTCACTTCTTTTTCTATACATATTGAGAGAGAGAGAGAGAGAAAGATTATTAAATGGTTGTCCACAAGTGAGAAAAATGATACCCAATCAAATACAAATCTATAAATCGAAGTGAAATCATTGATATCAAACATTAGACCTTAGCTCAAAACGAGTTAAACACTCATCTAGACCTAATAATTCGTAAACATATTGATAAGTGATTGTTACACTCTGAGAGAGAGAGAGAGATGCATACATTTGCTCCTTGTTTGATAGACCTATGAATTAGTGAAATTTAGGTAGCCTCCAAAAAGAGCTCTTGTAGCACATCCCATGGACAACCAGACATGTGGTAGCCTTTGAGAATAGCAATAGATCCTTCTGTTTTCTTATCTAGGCAAGACCAATAGGTCATGTTACTAACCTCTCAAGTGTTTTCTTATCTAGGCAAGACCAATAGGTCATGTTACTAACCTCTCAAGGACAATAATAGTCCCCTTCCTCCTTCCCCTTTCCTTCTTTTGGGAGGAACAATAGGCCATCTTAATGGCCTCCCATGAACAATCTTATCTCATTACTAATCTCTCTCTCTCTCTCTCTCTCTCTCTCAAAAGGAAACTTATGTCTTGCTACTTCTTGAGGAAGATGATATATTACAGTCATTATCTCTCGAGAAAGGTATTCAATATTCTCGTGCAAGTGAAAACCCTCTCCAATGTAACTTGACATTGAGATAATATTTTCTATTGTTAAAAATGTTGGGTTGCCCCATTTGGTTCATTTCAACGTGTTTCACAATAACACAAATATGGTCATATAAACGAATAATTTATTTGTACCAAGACTGTTGTTTGATACATGATCTAGATTGGCTGGTTGAATCTTGAGTTTGACGAGATGTGTGGGTTTTGAATAACTCATTCTCTTGAGTTTGATGAGATGTGTGGATCTTATGAGTGAACACCCAATATACCTCCCTCTTATAGTGATGTAAGAATGAACATTTGACATCTTGGGCTTGCCCTAATATTTGTGGTTAATGTGATTCAGAGAGAGAGACATTAGCTAGTCTAGAGGAACCTAAACAAATTAAGTCATGACCATTTAGACCATTTTGGATTTGGTCTTGGGCATTCTATGTATTTGGAATATTCGCAAATCATTCTCTCTCGACCAATAGGAAAGAGGTTATAATTGGGATACTTTTGGGTTTGTTTTTTAACGACAAGATAGTAGCTTTCAAACCACATCTTCAATTTGGGAAACATTAGTTTAGAGCAAATATTTCATTTGGATCTTTCCAATGATAGTCATATAGGACAAATTTGGTGACAAATACCTCCATGACACAATGTTTTTAACAAGGCCCAAATTTGGATCCAAATAATGCTTAGTCATAGTGTCACAAAAGACACTAACCCAATTCATAGATTAAGACATCAACCCACTCAATGTTTTTGTCACTCCTTCCAAATTTCACATATTCGATGGAAAAATGACTCATTTTCTCATATAAAATAGCTACATACATCAAGAAAGTTTTTAAGTAGGGCCTACTCTAGAATGTCAATAGATGTAAACTGTGGGACTTATTTCTTCTTTTTCTTGATACAAAAGTGATTGAGTGGCCCATGATGAAACAAATGTATGTTATATTGATTCCTTTACCTTAGAAATAACATCATCCTTACCTATGCGGTTATCATTCATGCCATTATCCTATGTGAAGAGCTAATTGACACATTACATTGACTATGGAATATTCTTACTTATATGAGCTAATACTAGGTCTAGGATCCATTGTCATGCAAAATATGTCTAGAAGGTGCATTTTGAGGTGTTTTGATCCATAACTCCTCCCTCAAGAACCACTTTTACAATGAGTCAAGCTTATGTTATCCACTTCCATTAGGTTACTCCCACAGATAACATGTACCTTCTTTTGTGTTTCTTGGTCTAAAAGTTAGACAATAGACATTTTTTTTTACATCCTTGGGTTATACTCTATAATGTGCTACAACCAATCCTTGGGTATTACTCTACTACTTACTATCATAATCAAAGTTGCTAACCGAATGTTTTCCAATGGAGATTTGGTTGAAACTTGAAAGTAGATGTTCAGAATGCGAGAATATTTGCCATGTTAGTGTTCATGTCATGTGAATGGCATCAAAACAGGTGACATTTGAGACTTTCAAAATATCGCTTTTACACTTTGCGTCACTTTCATGTAACCTATTTAATATTGATGTTTCATCATCGGGTTACATCCTTCAATTATACTCTATTATTGGCTATCATAATCAAAGTTGCTATCTGAAGAAAAGTTATAATCTCGATTTTCAATGGAGATTTGGTTGACAATAGATCTTCAATATGAGAGAATATTTACCATGCCAGTGTTCATGTCACTTGAATGGCATCAAAATAGGTGACATTTGGGACTTTCAAAGTATTGTTTTTATTAAGCTTTACATCACTTTCATATAGCCTACATAATATTACTTTTAATTTGTGTATCATCTAGTGACACCAACATCGACTAACCACGTTAACTCCCAAAAAAACTTTATGTTAACGTTATGCCAAATAAGATTCTTTTACCTTAATCTTGTTGATTAGCTTGTGGCAACAACCGTTTTTACTAAAAATGCGCATAGCTTATAATATTTAATAATAAGAAGTACCATTGTTGTATACGATATTGACACATGAGAAAAGTTTCAAATTAAGTTTATTCTATGCTTCTATGTTAGATAAAAGATATCTATCTGTATTTTGAACGACGAAGCTAGTTTCACAAAAGGCTACTAGCTATCTAGTAAGCCTTAGAAGATATACTGATGATGGTGCATATGCATTCAAAAGGAAAGCATGGCTTTACTCTTTACTTTCGCGACAAGGTGTACTTTGAGTGAGGGGTATATCGATGACAAAAAAACCCAATGCTTTTATCAAACTACATGCCGCTATGACTTGGGGTGGGTTTGGTGTTATATATTTGGATCGAGAAGCTAGAATATAAGAATATGGACTTGGCTAAAAGAGATCAATTAATTCGACATCAACATGATCTGATGGAAATATATGTCATGTTCAATATTACAATAAAAAGTTCATCAATAGTGACCTATTAAACAGTGAGGTTCATAGTGACTTTGGGAAAGAAGTCGACGCTAGATGGCATAACAAGGGGATGATAAGATGCGTAAGTGAGAATTGTAAGTAGGACCCTATTAACTACAATGCCAATGTCCTTATTCGACATAATGTTGAGGGGTGGGGGGGCAATTAATATTTTTGAATTGATTGATTCAACTTAAGCAAACCATTTCAAAGATGCTAAGAAGCAGATTGGACTCAATTTTGACTTTGAACGTCAAACCCCTAAGGCTAAATGGTTGTTATCTCTCTAGGTATCGCCGAGTAGTTTGAAGCTCGCTTTTTCAATCTCCAAGCTTTTAACAAGGAGGTTGAATGTTGAATTTGAGCCGATCATGTGGTTTAACGCCTTAATTCTCAAAACAATTCTCTAGCTCTCACTCTCTCTCTAATGATGGTAAGTAAGATCAAGGAATACATAATTGATCCTTAAGCAAAATCGAGAATTCTATGTCAGTGGTATATCCCATGAAGTGAAGGGGCCCCATCTAAAAGGACATTGCCTGACCTCCACTATGCATAGAGTCCCACTCAATTGCAATGCCTACATAAATTGAATGTGTAATCACAATCATATGCTTATGACTAAAGTTTGGATCTTGATTCCCAATCATGGCATAGTGGAACATATAAATAAACAAAACATTAAAAGGAAAATTTGTTAAATGAACCACAAGTCGAACCTAGAAACGAGATTTTTACATATCAATCAAAAGACGAAATTACGCAGCATTGAACACCTAAAACAAATCCTTAGGAAATTAAGACATAATTACTAAACACAACCCTACCAATATAGTCTATTATAGAAAAAGGGTAGTAGCAATTCCTACCAAGCCTAAATGAACTTGAATGTAATATATTCATAATTAGAGGCTATATTTGGAAATTAAATAAAAATATACTCACCTTCTTTTGAGGTTTTTGGAGTAAGGGACATCATTGTAGAGGATGGATCCAGAGATAAGTTGAGGGTTTGAGCGGCGACCACCCAAGACATTGAGAAGAGTGGTCTTTCCACTACCGGATGGCCCCATCATTGCGAGCATCTCGCCTGCACCAACCGATCCTGAAACTCCGTGGAGAATCTCCTTCTCCACCGCCCCTTTTCCTCGCCACTTTGCTGCCTCTTGTGTCACAACCTTGTACTTCACCTCGGTGAACTAGAAACCCCGTGCCATGGTTAATCATAGACGGCGGCTCATTAAATCATATTTTACCATATCTTAATTGCCAAGCTCCAACCAATCATAAAATTGTTTAGAAGTATCCCCTAGGAAAAAGGAATTGTCTCCTAGGACGAAAGATTTGTCCCATAGGTTGCTAGTGGTAATGTGGACTTCCTAGGTATGACGAAAGAATTGTCCCATAGGGTACTAGTGGTAATGTGGACTTCCTAGGTATCATGATTACCCCACCTTCGGAAAGAATGCTAATCGCTAGTTTGCCACTAGTAGTAGTGCACACTTAACACCATAGGGACCTTTCTAGACATCATGATTACCCACCCTTAATAGAAAACAATACCTCCTCACAAGAATTAAGAACTAGTCGCTATGCATTTCACTGGTGATCGTGCACATCATTGACTAGTTAGTAGTGAGGCTAGGCACACGCAACCCAACATATGTACAGGGTCATGGATGTGTACACTCGGAGCACATGCACAAAGAGTGTAGGGTAAGTCAATGTGTGGTAGTGGTGCATCATGCATGGGGGGCCCCCCAACAATGTGTGGTAGTTTGGGTGATCCCATGTCTATGCGAGATGTCCAATGTAGTTAGTTGAAACTTTGCATATGGGACAAAGAAAACAAGTAATTATAGACGTATTGTTGAAACTAGCTAGCATTATGAGGCAGGAGAAGGGCCAGACACTAGGCACTTACTTACCTCGTGTGGAACGAGAACGTACCTGTAGATAAATGGGCTCGGGACGAGGGAACGAGATCGTGTCATCCTTGTGGACGTCGATGCCGATGCCGCGTTCACACGGGGGCGGGGCCACGGCGGGGGGCATGTTATTATTCATCACATGGATTGCAACGCTAGAGGAGGGTTCCTCTTCGATGTACGCGACTTGCGCACGCTTCTCACCACGGGGCGGGGTGGCATTGTACGATGTCCTCGCGACCTCCACTGGGGGGCAAATACATAAGCAACCACCATATACATCTATCTATCAATATATATATATATATATATATATATATGTATGTATATGTATTTAGTTATTTGAAGAGAGATTATTTATTTATTTATTTACCGCCGCCGCCGCCGCCGCCGCGCAGGGAGAGTGGGGTGGCGTTGGAGCGGCGGATCTCGTCGTACTGCACCTGCAGCTCGTCCGCGTCGCTCAGCCGCCCGGCGCTGGGACTGTTCCCGCCGCCGCCACGTGGCGCCGCCGCCGCCTGTAGCAGCGTCCCTAGCCCTTTGGAGACCATGGATGACATGGATCGCCTTGGCCGCCCGCCCCCCTCCATCGGGCTCCCGCTGCCGACGCCGCCGCCTCCTCCCCGGCGGCCAGCCCCCCCCGGCGGCGCTCTCGAGGGCGTGCCTCCATAGCTAGGGTACTCGTCGATCGACGACCTCCCCGCATCCTCATCCATGGTGGTGTCTGCATATACGCCGCCGCCGCCGCCGCCGCCGCCGCTCAATCGCCCTGGCGATGGCGACGACTTCCCTGGGTACGTCCCGTATAATGCCGCTGATCCATCCATCCTCTGCTCCATCGCATCCGAGGAACCCCCCCCAAAAAACCCCCCCCCAAAAAAAAAACAAAAAGAAAAGGCACACAAATCATTAGTAAAAAATATATATTTAAGAGAGCGTAACTAGGAATCAGAGAGATTAAGAGCACACTAATCTATATTTTGCAGCTAACCGCATGGATTAGCGAGCGCTCGCTAATCACACGTACATAATTAGCATCCACTCAGATGCTTTTTTTTTTTTCTTCTTCTTTTTTGACGGGGGAGGGGGAGAGTGGGGAGAGGGATTAAGTAATAAGCGGCGCTGAAAAGGCATGTACAAGACAAACAGAGATAGATTAAAAGCACACTCTGATCACGTGGATTAAGAGCTAAGACATGCCATCAGCAGCCACTCGATCAGATGGGTTAACTGCCCGGGGGAGGGGGGACTAACTAATCCAATGCAATTAGGCGGCTAATCACAGCTGGATTCAGCAGAATCTAATCACGCTTGATTAAGAGGGCGCTAATTACAGCCAGAATGTAAGAATTTTAAATGGGAGCTAATCGAATGGAACCGGCAGCCAATATCAGATGGATTCAAGAGGGCACTAATCGAATGCAATCAGAGGCCAATATCAGATGGATTAAAGAGAGATAATGCGATCAGTGGCCAGTGGCAGATGGATTAAGAGGGCATTTGCGGGGGATTAAGGAGGGCTTACCCAATCGGGTAAATGATCTCCAATTAGGAAGTGCGACGCAAACAGAGAAGGAGAGAGCGTGATGAATGAGGCCTACTCTTTCCTTAAAAAAGGAAAACATTAAGAGGAGGAGAGGCATTGGATCACGTGCGCGCCCCCCCCCCCCGCCTTCCGTACGCCCCCACGTGGCCACGCGTCACGTACGGTCCACGTGGCACGATGGCCACACATGCCTTTCTTCTTCCTCTATCTTGTTCTCTTTTTCCTTTCCCTTTTGGAAGCCCAAAGGTTCCCAATGTCCTTCTTAAAACAAAACACACACACACACACACACACACACTCTCTCTCTCCACACTTCGGCTTCCCTTTAATCGCTAGCTCCTTGTGGTCGACCATCCGACACCTCAAGCCCAAGAAGATCGCGTTTCTTATTGGAGTGGATCTCTCGGCCTAAACCCCCCCCTAATGGCCAGCCAACCTTGTTTTGCCGCAGCCTCTAGAGCCTAGTAGCATGTCACTCTCCGATGACCTCATGCGAACATGTGCGTATCCGACAACCTGTAGATAGATCGATCCCAGATCATCGTCTCGCATGTCATTTCGTCTTCTCTGTCTCATTATGCTTTCTTCGTGACCCCCCCCCCCCCCCCCTCTCCCTCTCCCCAACGCTAACTCAACCTTTTTTTGTCTCTCTCCCCCACCCCTTTTCTTTTGGAACATGTGTACAGAAGTTGTATCACATGTTGTTTGTCTGTGCATTAGAAAGAGACTGTTACGTGACCAACAAACACAGTTCATCAAAACCCTCAATTGCGTAGCATAAAGACACTATAGAAAAAAGGTGGTCGACGATGATGTGTCTATGACCTTTGGGAAGCACGAATTGAGACTTCTCAAACCTCATAAAACAATGTTAGTAAAAGAGTTTCCTTTGCTAGCATAGACGTGGTACATTGTGTATAAAGTTAATACCTCTTGCTTAGGGGAGCTTTCCTGTTCTTGTAATGTGAGAATGTATAAGTGCCTAGAAGGCAAGGGTGATAATGCTTGATGCAAAGACATTGTGTGTGTGTGTTTGGTGCACTAAATGATCAGTGATAAATAATCACCCCTCTAGTAGAGAGAGAGAGAGAGAGAGAGAGAGAGAGAGAGAGAGAGAGAGAGAGAGAGAGAGATGTTGTCATTTTGTTAACATCTTCGGAGGGGAAATTCAACCACCGTTGGCTACAAAAGTGAACTATTTCTATGCATTGTATGTGGAGTTGGTAAGTTGCTCTAGATGTTCAAGAGTTTTACTAATGAATATTATAGCTGAAAATATGTACTTTAGCTAAGTCAAAATTATGTGTAGAGAGATGTCAAGAATGGAAATGTGGGAAAACCAATCCCAAATTTGGTTGATAGTGGAACCAGGTTCCCATGCAATTCTTGGAAGTCTATATGATGAGGTTTTTTTTAATGCTTATATATGTATTCCACAACCCTCTCCATGCCAATGATCTCAATGGGAACTGATTCAATGTCAAGTAGTCAGAGCATGTATGATGTCTACATCTTGAGTTGGAAAAACTCATCCAAAAACACTCTTGGACATTTTTCAAATCATTCCAAGTAAAGTTAGAGATACTTCCACTCTTTAGAGAAGTATCAATATTGCCAAAGCTTGTCAAAGTAGTGTTCCTTAAGAACCCAACATTTCACTTCTCCTTCGTTTCATATGTTGTCAAATGAATAGTAAACCATCTCTCCCCCTTTCACATGGTGAGTGACATATAAGTTTGATACATTATTGTTCTAAACCTCAAGGCAAAGGTATCTGAAGCTTTCTACTTTTTGATATGGCCCATTGTTGTACACAATGCTTCATTTTTCCTTACAAAGAATCTTTATAAGCGTAACCTTTATCTTGGAGCTATTGCCAACTCAATTATTATCCATGCAAAAGTTCTAAATTAGGCATTCATAAGCTTTTGCTTCTCTTCTAAAAGTACCACATCTTGTGGCTATCAAAAAGCACAATAATTGCACTCCCAATGGCAGCTCTGCTTTGTTGTTGTACAAACTCTATCCATATCCCAAAGAGAATTAGTTGGAATTAGAACTATTTGCTTAAGACAATAGTGGCCATAGAAAACCTTGAAACTTATATTGCTTAAATGCAAATGAAGTGTCACTTCCCATAGAATTGTATGAAGTATTACTTCCCATAATATTACAAGCATATACCACTCACTACTTGTTCTTCTATACTATCTCCAAAGAAAATGAACCATAGCTTGTAAAGATATCTACCAAAATCAAAATTGTGGATTTGAAGTCTACCTAAAGAGTGTATCTATAGCTCAACTGTCAATCTAGGGGGTGACTCAACATAGGAGACTTGGGCCACACATTATCGTTTCTCTTCTCTTACCACCATATATATTCCAGATTACACTTGACCTACGCCTTTGATGAGTTTTAAGCTAATATATAGCTACAAAGGTTGCGCTTGCTCTTTCTCTCTCTCTCTCTCTTTCTCTCTCTCTTCGTAAATCAAGATTACACTTGACCTACGCCTTTGATGAGTTTTAAGCTAATATATAGCTACAAAGGTTGCGCTTGGTCTCTCTCTCTCTCTCTCTCTCTCTCTCTCTCTTCGTAAATCAATGTTTGTTATTAAAACAATATGATAATACACCCTTTGCTATCTTCACTACATAAATAGTGATAGTGCAAGGTAAACCCTCTCAAGTGTTGTAAAACTAGATGACATAAGTCTCTCTCTCTCTCTCTCTCTCTCTCTCTCTCTTGCATGCTCACCTTTACATGGGGTCTTGGGGTTTGTAGTTGATGTGATGGTGAAGAGGTTCCGCAACCACCAATGCTACTTCATGTGCCCTTTGCACTTAGTGTTTAGATCTTCAAGTTACACACTAAAAAACTTGGATCCACCTTTGTTGCTTTGTTGTAGGATCACATGTTAATTTTCATGCATCCTTATAATCCTTTACATATCTACCTTTCACTTGCATGCCTTGCCCTTCTAAAAGAGGAATCCAATAATTAGCTTCTTGTAGATAGTGTAAGGGTTGGGAGACCCCTCTTGTGCCCTCTACACTTAATGCTTGGAACATCGAGTTACAAATTATTAGTCTTGAATTAACCTTTGTTGTTGCACCTTAAGATTCTTTAAATTGATTTTCATGTATCACTATCCTCTACTTATCTGTCTTTCACACTTGATGATTGGCTTTGCCCTTTGAGAGCAAAGAGACAAGTTGGTTCAAATAGTGGTTCTTGAGTTTGTTCCTTCTACTCCTTGCATTCCCATTTGTAGTATATCAAATTTCTCTTCTAGTAACCTTTGAGGTGTTTACACAAACTATAATTTTAATTCTCCATTTTAGTTGGCAAAGAATTGGCATCCTTGCTTTTCGACAACCGGTGTTACGATGTAATTACGTTATCATAAATATTACTCCTTTTCCATATGAAACCATTACTTTTAATAGTTCCAACTTCCAACTAATTTTCTTGGAAATTTATAGAAGATTATTAGTATCATAACCATTAGAATTGAAATGATAACCAAAAGTTACAGTAGACGCAAAAATAGCATACAAAAGCTAAAAAAATATGTAACTCTTAATTTATCTTCATGTATGAACTTGCTACACTTCAAAAAATTTCAAGCTATGGATTATATTGAACAATTGATACATCTTTGGTAACCATTTGTAAACACGTGACTATATGAGACACTAGTTATTATTTGATAACCTTTTCCACCTATTCACTATTTGAATTTTGTTTAAATGCCGTACATCATGCCTATATGTATATCTACCATCGCGTTTTAGGTAAATAATATCCAATGTTACCCAAATTCTTGTAGTTGGGGAGCTACAATTGCACATTAGGCCTCACAATACAACCTCATAATTTGCATGCCCATATAATGCTACAACCATTGTGCATGCAAACCAAGGGAACATTTGGACCAAGTTCAAGAATCTCCCCGTGTATCAGGGAGCTCTTCCATTGTGCATGCAGCCCCGTGGCCTCGTTTTTATAAGTTACATGGTTACAATACCCATATAATGCTACAACCATTGGGCATGCAATCAATCATTTTTATAAGTTACATGGTCAATTTTAAATCCATATGTGTAATGTTTTTATTGGAAAGACAAATCCCTCAAGTGTAAGGAACATCCCTTGAGCGTAAGAAGCCCAAGTCCTCATTTTCAATCTAGTGTCGTCTTACAAAATGCAATGATGCTATTGTAAAACCATGGGTTGCGGAAATGAGTCTGTAAATGATTAGTTCACTCCCATTCATACAATGCATGTCGCATGAGACACATTTCTTTGAACTTGAACCCATTGTATCATTAACATTACAGAGTATAAAAATGATTTACCATGATGACCTCACATTTAAGTAAATACATTTGTCATTGTAATTGCTGATGATTTTCTAAAAGAAACTTTTAGTTGATCATGACCTTCTCTAGACATTCATATAGAAATACACATATACACATGTACATATGTAATTGCCATTAATCTATAAATCCTTTCAATGTACATATACTAAAGTGTTGTTTCAACATTGTGCCTTTTCTTGAGGGACATGATACTATAAAAGAATCAATCACTGGTGACTTTAGAAGACCTAGATAATGGGTTGTCATCTCAAACTTTGACACAATGTTACGACCACTGTAACATATGGTGTATCTTTATAAGACATTATTCCTTGCCTATGGAGTTGTAAAACCATTTGTGTGGGTTGAAAGAATGTGAATTGAGAGAGATTGCATGCGTAGTCATGCAATGTATGTTCGAATGTATAAATGGGGGATTCATCCCTAGTTGATATAAAGTAGATCAATGCTAGTCTTATTACTAATTCATTCTTAATACTATCTTAATCTTTGTTCTCTTATTTGTTTGTCAGTCAACCTCTCCTAAACCCAAAACCCAAATCCAATAACAAGAGAACATATGGAATGACAAAGAAATTAAATATTGGATTCTCAAGAAATACCTCTTGGAAACTTTTGTAATATTGGTGTTTTTCGTAGGGGTTGACTAGGCATGGGGAAGTAGCATCCCTAAATCCACATGGGAAGAGTTTCAAAATGCCCAAACACCATACATACTCCTACTCCAATCACATACAAAAGTAGCTTCATGATGTACATTGCAAATGAACCTATCTGCATATGATAATTGGGAATCCGTGTAAAGAGAAGTGGGAGAAGAAACATCATCTTCCTTCATAGTCATCTAAATTTACCTTTCTCTAAAAGATGAAATAGAGTGTGAAAAGGAGAGTTTTGTGTTAAAGAGTGTTAGTGGGAAAAAGGTAAAGGGAGATTGCAATTTACCCCACCCACATACAAGAAAAAATCTAGGAAAAGAATGTTATATAAAAATAAAATAAAATAAAATCTCATAAAATGTAAAGATATAAAGCAAGATTTATGTGTTTTAACTTTTACCCCTCCATCAAACTTCTTGTTCATAGGTCTTATGGAGTTCACACATGTGTTTTCCATTTCCCACATGATCATGGTTTTTATGTTCATTTCTTTTCTCCTCTACTAAAAACACACGATTCCTTTAAGGAATGCCAAACCTAAATATAGCACAAGAAAGACAACCAAAACATCCAATAGGAGTCTAGGTTGGAGATAATGAAGAAAAGAATATAGAGGAACTCTTCGTTTTGACAAACACGGGTAGATAGACAGGTTCTATTATTGTCGTCGTACATTAAAATTGACCTATGGGATTGTCATTTATTGATCTTGGGATTAAGAATCGGGTAGCTATTATTTTTCTTGGGGAAATTTGGGTGGCAGCAAGGAAGAAAATGTACTATTTTTGGAAAAAGAGAGGAAGAAAATGTACTAGCTTCACCCTTGAGCTAGTTCTGGAGAATCTTCGAAGAACACAAGCTTCACCCTTTAATCTTCCTTGTTATTTGGGGCATCTTAACTCCTAATCGTATCTCTACTAGAGTTTCCCTTGGTTTATGTCCTCATGAATTTTCAAGCTTTGGTGACGATATATTATAGAGTATAATATACAAGATTAAATTTTGAAATATTGCAATTAAAGTAAAATATCGTATTATATTTCTCTAACTCTATTTAAGAAATTTACGTCTCACTTTAATAGTCCCATGTAACATTTAGGATCAAAATTAATTTGTTTTTAATAAAACCAACACCAAATGTAACCACGCTAAGGAGCCACTACGATGCAATAAGGGGCAGATCCAATGGAGCCGAAAGACAACAATTAGCCTTCATCCAACAATGGTTGTCCTCTCTCTTTCTTGAGTCAGTAGGCCTCCACATATGATGGAACTATCGAGTCACTTCTAGGATTTGTATATAACATTCTCAGTTGTAAAATTTTTTAACTAATGGAATGGGTTTTGTTTTTTGAAAAAAAACACCAAATATAACCCATCTCAATAACAACAAAAGCATGCAATCTCTATAATCAGGTCAACGCAAAGTCAATAATATTAACAAATTAGCAACTATTGTAACAAATTTGGGAATTAAAAGCATTGCATGTAGTTTTTTATTTTTTATTTTTCCAAAATAAAACTCCTTCCATTAGTTATAAAATTTTACAAATGAGACGATTATGTGCAAATCCCTGAAGGGACGCGATAGTTCCATCTTATGTGGATGCCCACTGACTCAAGAAAGGGAGAGGACGACCATTGTTGGATGAAGGCTATTCGTTGTCTTTCAACTCCCTCGGAGCTACCCTTAAGGCCATCATATTGTCTCTTCAGAGTGGCTACAATTTCACTCCATATCTCTTGCAGTAACCTTGTTGGATGTGCGGTTTGGTTGGAGAAGACTCGCCTACATCGTTGTTTCCATAAAATCCAAAGGGTTATTGGGCTGACCAATTCCAACACCTCTTGAGATTTGTCATTAAGAGGAATGGAGTGGACATTGCCGCTGGAGGAGAAAAGGACCTCTTGTGCTTTTATCACCAAAGCCATCCCCTCCTCTTGATGCTCGTATCTGCCAATTGCAGCCTGCCATTATAACCAACATATATTTCCCCACTTGATTGAGCCTTGCACCTGGCATAATTGCAACAAGCGGCCAACCCCCTGCCATATTCGATGGGACGTTGGGCAGTCCCATAGAGTGTGTCGTATGGATTCTACTGCATGTGGGCACTCTACACAATTAGGAGAGCTAAGGTTCCCATGTTGCCATGCTCCCACCGGTAGGGACTTATGTATTAATAACCATTGGAACGTGGTAATACGCCTCACATGTTGTTGTTGCCAGATTTTCTGCCAAAACTTGGTGATTATTGTGGAAGGAACTTGAAATGTGTGCCAGACCTTCGCAGCAGCTGGTTTTAGGGCGGCTTGAGCACCTAGAATGTGGCGACCCAATCTAGTTGTGAATTGGAAGAAAGGGATGGGTTTGCTTCCTTGCCTTGCGCGTAGGGATCACACCATGTCCATTGCAAAGGGTCCCAACTGACCTTACGTAGCCATGTGTTTTCATGAGTACATATATGCCAATCGGGTTGTACTTTGATCGGATCAGGATCTACAATCCATTTATGACTAGTATACGTGAGTACTCGAATTGCGTTATTCTGTGTTGGAGTCTCAGTGTCTCGCAATTCAGAGCCTTCGAGTCTGTCTGGTGGTCCCCTACCTCTCGGGATCAGAGATCCCTCCTCCTCATGGCCTATCCATTTCTCCATTGTCGTCCTTTGAGTAGCAAATTCCCTAATCAGTAGAGCATTAATGATTTCCGATCTCATAGTCCATCTGCCCCTGATTCCATGGAGTATGTTCGCCTGATCTTGTCGTGGCCTTGACATAAACCGTTGCCAACATTCTATAGTTTTTCCTGGACCTTCTGCAATGTATCCCCATGACAACCCCTTACGTGATTCCAGTAGTTGATTAGATTCATCCTTGAGACATGGGTTCCATAGGATACGTTGACTGCGCCAGGCAGGTTCCGATCTCGGTTGATCACACTTGAGCCCTCGGCGAATGTCACACCATGCCTTCCACATGGATGCACTAAATCTATCCTCCAATTGGTGGGAGAAACTAGGTTTGAGATCCATGTTTAGAATCCATCCCGTTTGGGGGGCCCAATTGACCCCTTTTCGTGGCCTAAAGTAAGCGAAACGTAACCTCAGTAGCATTTTCCAACAATCATTTCCTGGTTGGAGTCCTCGCACCACAAATTTGGCAAGTAAGGCTTTCGATTGTGAAAGGGGATCAATAAGACTCAATCCCCCTTTCGACTTAAGCGCTGTGAGTATAGGCCACGCCACCTTGGCGCAAGCTACATGGTCTTCCTTACTAGACCAAATGTAGTTGCGGACCAGTCGTTGAATCTGATGTATACTTTGCTTGGAGATTGTCCAACATGAGAGATTTTACCATGCTGTTGCGATTAGTACCTGATTTGCCACTATGATGCGACCCGCTAGTGACAATTTTTTCGAGCTCCAATGTATCAACTTTTGTCGAATGGAATGGATAACGGGTGCAATCATAGTCTCCGACGGTATGTTGAAACCAATTTGGAAACCCAAATATTTGGTGCTTGCTCCTTGATTGATCCATTTGAAAGCGGGGTTTGGGTGCCACGCCGGATGTGTTTCCTGAGAGAGCCATATTGCGCAGGATTTGTGCCAATTGATCATGGCGTTGGATCTCTTGCAAAATACAACTAGCCCACTTTCTAGCTTTTGGAGGTTTTCCAAGTCCCCTTGAAGGAAGATTGCTATGTCATCTGCAAATTCTATATCTAGGATGCTTTGGTGAGAATGAGGTATGGGAAGACCACGTAGGTTGAGATGCCGCGAGTTGAGAAAGCAATAGAGTGCTTCGGTGTATAATAGAAATAAGGATGGAGCTAGTGGGCATCCCTGCCGTACAGATCGAGATATTCGGAAAAAGGGGCCCCTTTCACCTGCCAACGGAATGCAAATGCTGCCATTCCTATAAAATCCTGCAATGCCTTTGATCCATGTCTATTGAAAGCCGAGTTTCCTCATCACACTTTCTAGAAAGCTCTAACATACCCTGTCATATGCTTTCTTAAAGGCTAGTAGCACCACCGCTACCTTGTTGTTGGTATGCTTGGCAAGGGCTACTACTTCCCAGAATGAGAAGAGATTGTCTAGGAGGCTCCGATTTCTAACAAAACCTGTCTGGGACGGATGAATTGCAAACATTTTTTACTAATACAAACATTTAAAAGTACTTACATATTAAGATGTACCAAACTCTTCGAATTCCATTTCAGCAAAAAATGGTGAAATGCAACTTAGTCTTCGACTAAAAAGGAAGAAAATGCTATGTACTCACTTTTAACTTGTAACTATATTTTTGATAGCAAACATGGTCAGTTTAGTTAAGGTAGATGGAAGAGGGTAAAAATATTTGCTTGCGAGGATTTTCTAATAATTTCGAGTTTAAGGTGTATAATTTAAGCATTTTTTAATATTCATGAGATTTGGAGTTTTCTTTCTTTTATGTATAGACAGCCTACAGGGAAAAATATTTGCTTGAGATGATTTTCTAATAATATCGAGTTTAAGGTGTATATTTAAGGCATTTTTTAATATTCATGAGATTTGGAGTTTTCTTTATGCAAGTATAGACAATACGTATTTTTTGCACCGTGTCAAGTACAATATTAAACAAGAAATGAGTAATTTAGTAAAGTAAATCTAAGGTATAGTTTATACAATAACATTTATGAGATATTATACATACCTAAACATTAAAGACATGCACACAAACAACCCTACCCATGGCCATTATATCTATCCAAAGCTACTATTCAAATTCTAATCGGTAGATTCCAAGTTGGTTATGGCCTTGCTAGATCGAAACGTGAAGCTACAAGAGAAATGTGGATCTACAATTTGCATCCCCACATAGTATAGACGACTACCCATGGCCATTATATCTATCCAAAGCTACTATTCAAACTCTAATCGGTAGATTCCAAGTTGGTTATGGCCTTGCTAGATCGAAATGTGAAGCTACAAGAGAAATGTGGATCTATAATTTGCATCCCCACATAGTATAGATGAACCATCAACCACTTGATCTATTTGAACATAACCTACCCCAACCTCAAATACAAGGTCAAACTCCTCAACCAATTGATCCAAAGACTATTCCAAGAGCATTTAGACTACACTAAAAGAGTATTGTGACATGTAAAGGAACCGTTGATTGTGGTATAGTTCATGAAGCAAGCGTTTTCATTCACCTACATCAAGGTTTCTAGTCTCCTTATGTAGGGGCAACCCTCTATTGGATCAATAAGTAACAACTTATTATGGTATTTTGTAGCATATAGGACAAACATGTGGGCAATGTAGTTGCCATATGGGAAGCCATTTAGCTTGAACAAACCGTGAAGGACTTTAATGCTCAAATCAATAAGCCATCTCAAATCTTGTGAGACATAGTTAAGCTGGACAGGCATTTTTAGAAGTCACACTCAACCATAGATTTATTGGAGAATGCATGCTAAAGTCCACCTTTGTTGGAAGTGCTAGGGAAAATGTTCTTGCAATTAAATGCATTGGGTGCCACCAATATTTCCCCACTCTCTAATCAAGATTTATAGGCCTATGCTTCATTGTGAGTACACAAGAGAAGCTATATATAAACCAAGTTCCCAATATACAACAATGTTTGATCAATGTAACCTCTACTTCTTTGTCTATTTCTTTATCGTAATTACCTTTCCCCAGTAGTAAGTTGTTGCACTACTAGCATTACATCTTGGATTTGAAACCCTCTCCATACATATATATCCTCTTAATTGATTAGATGCCACTGTGGAATGTAGGGTTGAACCCATGACCTCTTGGTCTCCATCTCTTTCTCTCTCTCTCTCATACACATAGCTTCTATTATCTCATGCATTGCTTAATGATCCTTCAAAGCTTCCATATTTATTCAGAAAATTTTCTACGAAACAATATAGACTCATGAATTGATGACAAAAGTTTCCATCCTCTACATTATATCCTATGTTTCTAACATAGACACAAGAATTGATTAAAAAGTTTCCATCCTTTATACACTCCACTATATCCTATATTTCTAACATAGACTCAGGAAATGAGAACAAAGTTTCCATCCATCATACACTCCAAACAAGCTTATTGCATGCCAAGTACTTTGTAACACATGTCCAATACTCCCTTCTTTCGTATGTGGTGTCACACATAAGACAACTTTGTTGTAATAAAATATTAACTGGAACAATGGCTAATAGCTTATGTGTGATCACCATCCACTATAACTGTTCACAAATCCTTTCTGTTGTCATCATGGGTTTTGGCTATCCATGTTGATCTGCCTCGTGCATATTCCGCTCCCTAGACCGTGCACAATACAAACTAGCCGATCCAATCCATCATTTTTACACTCAAAGTTTAGCTCAGGTAATACTACCGGAGATATGTTCCTAGTATTAACATTCCTTCCCAAGGGTTCCTAGTTGACACCATACTTTGAGTGACGTTCTATCGCAAAATTTTTTGATCTCGTCTCCAGCCAACAGGCCACTCTTGTGCAACCTGCATGAAACCAGAGAATGCCAAATACAAGTAAAAGTGGGAATCGATAAAACAATACTAGAGATGAACAAAAAGAATCACGATTGATAGCGAATCATGGTGAAACGGAATTATATTACACTATACAAAGCCTCCACTGGCAGTCACTTGATGATTACACTCTTATTTACGCTACCGCCTTAAACAGTACACAGAACAAATCACTGATTTGGGTATCTTACATATGCTACATGGCAATTCACTATACCACCATTCAGTTTTCACGGAGGAAAGGTCTTGCAACTAGGACTAATGGCAACATTACCATTAATGACTTGAGCTCCTGAAGAAAATTAGAGCTCATAAATGCATCCAAAAGAGAAGAGTTCTCAATGATAATGTTGTAGTAGTAAACATTGTCATCACCAGTGATGCTCATGGCTTCATCCTCCTGAACAGGGAAGTTCATATCAAATTCACTATTGTTCTAAATTCTCCCCATGTCTATTTGTAGGTTCTATAATCAAATATTGGGGATCATTGTTGGTTGTTATACCACCGTAACCTTCACAACATGGTTAAGCTCAATCTCATCAGAGAATCCCAATGCTTCAGCATACTCAAATCTGTTAGTTAACTGATTTGTGTTGTGCAATTCCTTCTCAGGATAAGAATCATGAGAATGAAAGCCTACCAGATACATGAGATCTGGCCATATTCATACATTCATACAAGCATTTTCATATTAGAACTTCATCATGGATCACATCCAAGTTATCTGGTTTCTTTGGCTCCGATCCTACCTCAGAGCTCAGATTATTTCCTTCTCCATTCATCGATGCCAATATCGAATCCTCTTGCTCATCAGACTCATACTCTGGATATCTAATAGGCAAACCCAGAGCGGAATATGAGAGAATCTCTGGATTTGTTAACTTATCCAAATTTAAGCCTTCTTTTCCATTTACTTTTTCGCCTTCGATTCCATATGCTTCGGCATCATACGCTGCAGTTATATAATCTTCTTCTTCATCCTCATCTTCGATTGTAGGCTTAGCCACAGGTATAATAGTTCCACTATAGCTTCCATCTTTATTTCTCTTAATCCTTTCCCTCACGACGGGTACTAATGCATCCAGAATCTCGAGAAGTATCTCATCGTCGAGAGAGAAACCTTTACTTATTGCGGTATCCATCACCCTGTGCCGAAACTCTTCTTCCGTAACATTTTCGAGTATCGAGAAATCGACAGACGAAACACCAGAATTCAACTCATTGAGCTTTCTTAAAGCACTCTGTTGAGCATCAATGGAAGCTCCTGGAAAAGGAACTAATCCGAAAAAGGATCCAACAACACTGCTTTCCATTCCTGGAGATGAAGCAAGAATAGAGGCATCATCATAACTTTCAATACTAGCAAAGTTTCTCATATCTTTGTTTTCTTCTTCAATACCATCTTTACAGTCATCTTCTTCTTTAGCTTCATCGTCTTCTTCATCAATATCATCGGAAATGCGTGCCCGAATAGCAGGAAAACTCGGATTCAAAGAGGTTGTAATCTTGTTTCCAAGCATATTCTCTGCATCTACAAAATCTCCTTTAGATACAACTTCCTTATTACCATCATCATCATCATCATCATCATCATCATCATTTCTTCTCGATTCTTCCACTTCTTCACCATGCTTTTCTGTTTCATCTATCAACGAAATACCTTCCACGGAATTGTCAGGGAGTGTGTTTTCTTCTTGTTGAGGAAGAAGAAGGGCAGAGGTATTGCCCAAATCCATGATGTCAAAACGCTTCCTTTTCTGAGAGTGTTACAGATTGAACATCGGACAAGAGGAAGTGTGGAGACAGGGCTTACCAGATACCCTGCTTCTCTCTCTTCTTATCTTCTCGGAGTCCCATAGTATGAACCATACGTACCCTACGTGCATTTGCGTATGGTAAACACTCTCAAAGTATGGTAAATACCATACTTTTGTATTCATTATTTATTATAAGGTAAATTGTTTGATAATGTGGTGGTCACATGGACCACACCTAGATTAGGCCCCTACCAAGCCCCATGCACCACACATAGACCACACCCAAATTAGGCCCCTACCAAGCCTCATGCACCACACCCAAACTAGGCCCCCACCAAGCCCCATAATTAGTAGAGCTAATTGGAGCGGGAGAACACCCTCCACGCTAAGAGAGAGTCTATAAAATGTAACTTGAGACATAATGAAAGGAAGGCTATTCTTGAGAGCATTTCACATCTTGAGCATTTCACATCTTGGTTGCGTCAGCTAATTGGATGTTCTGCTTCTGTTGGTGATTCTGCCACTTTCGGCAGTGACGCCGAATGTGGCCATAGTTGTTGCAATAGAAACATTTGGGGCGTCCCTGGCTGTCTCGTTCGGGCAATGCACGCTTGACATGTAATTGCGCGTTCTGGATGTCGATGTCCATGGGAGTGACGGCTGGTATAGTGTTTGTATGATCATGACTAAGATTACCTGGTGTGTGCATGTCGTGCGCGTCTGCAGCTTCGATGCATTGGGCAGTGAGGATGGCTTCGTGTAGTGTCGTCGGGCCTTGATCACATACACGGCGGCGGAGGTCATGTCGTATACGCGGCCAGAAAAAAAACAACTTCATGTCCTCCGACATGTTGGCATCAGCTCGGCGTAGGATCTGCACAAAACGAACCGCGAACTGGGTGATGGGTTCGCTTGGTTGTTGGGTAATTGACTCAAGTTGTTGTAGGGCCGTCTGGCGGGAGTCTTGATGAGCAAAATTCCGAATCATGGCTGCCTGTAATAGATCCCAGTCGTTGCGTGTCTCTTCGGGTTGTTGTACAAGCCATGTTGCCGCGATATTCTCGAGGAGTGTCTTCATCTCCATTGCCTTCCGAGGGTGTGGCCACTGGTGGTAACTGGCCACCATTTCGAAATGATCCAGCCAAGAGAGGACGTCTTCCGATGGTAGGCCGGAGAACGGTTTTGGGCGAACTCGAGAGTCCGGGAGATTTTGTTGTGGCTCGGATCGTGCTGAAAGAAAGGACAACATGGCTTGGTTAGTATGGTTAACTTGTAAAATGATGTTGGACAGAGCTTGAACCAGTTGGTCGATTGGCGATGTGGGCTGGTGTCCTTGATTGTGTTGTAGGAATTCCGGATTCATCGAGTTTGCGTTGCCGTCATTGTTGTCGTGTTGCATCGTGGCGGGCGTTGTTGGGGTCGTGAGTTGGGGTGGCTTGGCCCGTCTTCTCCACCAAGATGTGAAATGCTCAAGATGTGAAATGCTCTCAAGAATAGCCTTCCTTTCATTATGTCTCAAGTTACATTTTATAGACTCTCTCTTAGCGTGGAGGGTGTTCTCCCGCTCCAATTAGCTCTACTAATTATGGGGCTTGGTGGGGGCCTAGTTTGGGTGTGGTGCATGAGGCTTGGTAGGGGCCTAATTTGGGTGTGGTCTATGTGTGGTGCATGGGGCTTGGTAGGGGCCTAATCTAGGTGTGGTCCATGTGACCACCACAATAAAGTAAGTCAGTTAATGTAAAAAGTGTAAAAAAAAAACGTAAGAATGTTTTGATAACATACGCCTTCGTTTTTATTCGTATGAAAAAGAATGTTTGCCAATACATTCCAAGTATATTACGTACTATGTTAGACTTTTGCTTGAGCCAACATCTCTCTCTCTCTCTCTCTCTCTCTCTCTCTCTCTCTCTCTCCATGAATGGGTAAATACCCCATTTTTTTGTTGTAAACCATTTGTCTCATGGGCCAATTTTAGCCTTAGAAGACGTTAATATTTCTTTCTTTCTTTCTCTCTCTCTCTCTCTCTCTCTCTCTCTCTCTCTCTCTCTTTTTGGGTAAAAGCACACAATTATATTAATTGTATGTAAAATCCACTTAGTGACAACACTTCTTAGTCTCCTCTATCTATCATATATGCCTATGTAGGGAGAGGGACGTTCTGTAATGCTATAAAAAAACCTGAATATGCATTTAAAGAAATGATCCCCGCATGCTCTAACATCCAAAAATTCCACATGAGAATACCTTTCTACTTCTTTATATAGGCTTTCATCCCATGTCTATTATCAAACATGAAAGCATTACGCATATTCCAATTGTGTTGTAGACCCCAATAACGTAAAAATTAGAACACTCTCTCCATCTCATCATTTGAACCATTTTGAACCTATTGAGAAAAAACCCATTGTTAAGGTCTCAAACAACAACGGGTTAAAACTGGTCAAATGTCCGATAAGTACTTCCAAATGGTACACGCTATAGGACATTTAATGAACCTATGTTTATTATCCTCCAATGGAACGGTGTCGTGTCAAAGAAATTGGCGTGTGGATCAAGAGTTTAATCCGTTTACCAGCAATCGGAATTCGAAGTCAGGGATCGTCAATCCGAGCTTTGACATGAATTTTGTTTGGAGAATTTTTTTAGTCGATTCTGCCAATCCGTTTGCCTACGGGTAGTATGGTGTACTTTTCTTATGTACAACCGCGTAGTGTGTCGTAAGCTCGCGTATTATATGGTTTATAAAGTGCCCACCTTGGTCACTAACGAGCTCAATTGGGCATCCATAACGGCACCAGAGATGTTCGTACACGAATTTTGTCGTGGATGCTGCTGTGTTGTCTCGTAAAGCCTTTGTCTCGACCCATTTTGTGCAGTAGTCTGTGGCCACGATGATATACTTATTACCAGTTTGGGCCGCGGCTAGTTTGAAGGGTCCCACAAAATCTAACCCCCATTTTTGAAATGGTTCTAATGGAAGAATGGGTTGGTGTGGCATTCGAGCTTGTTCCATCGGTTGTCCCAACCGTTGGCACAAGTCACACTGCCGACAGAACTCGTGGGCATCCTTTTTTATTGTAGGCTACCATAACCCTCTCTGCCATACTTTCCTTGTCGTGGACTCTCCGACAGAGTGTCCACCGGTGATTCCTAGGTGGGCCTCTTGGAGGATGGCCTTCTTCTCGAATTGTCGAATTGCCCGGCGTCATATTCCGTCCGAGCCTTTGTGGTAGAGGATGTCGGAAACGAGACAAAAGTTTCGGCTTCGTACTGCGAGTTGTTTCCGCGCATCGAGGGGCATGTGGTCGGGAGGCAGGCCAGTACTAAGGAAATGGGTCATCTCTGTGATCCATTCATCTTCTTTGTCGTCTGGCAGCGTTGTGAGATTAAATAGGACGACATCGGGTAAATCGTCATACGTGGACTCGGCAGTGTCCCTTGACTCGAGGCGGCTTAGGTAGTCAGCGATGGCGTGTTGGACTCTAGGTCGATGCTTTATATGAAAATCAAACTCTTGTAAAAGGAGCATCCATCGAGCTAGTCGACCTGTCAGGGCTTGTTTATTGACCAGGTAAAGGAGGGCCGAGTGATCAACGTGAAATGTGAATTTTCGGCCTAAGAAGTAATGCCGAAATTGACTGATGTTGTAGATCATACCGAGGGCCTCTCATTCGATGGTTGAATAGTTCTTTTCCGCGGCTGAGAGACGTTGGCTAGCATAATACACTGGCCGATACCAATTTGGGGGCGTGCATTGCATAAGTGCGCTCCCGATGGCGATATCTGATGCGTCCACGAAAACGTGAAAAGGTTCTGACCATATCGGGGGCTGTACAACTGGGGCATGCGAGAGCATTAATTTCAAAGCTTGGTAAGCCTCGTCTTCGATTGAAGTCCATTGAAAAGGAAGTCAATGCACCGCCGCATGTAGTGGTGTCGCGAAATCGGCCAGGTGGTGTATCATCCGACTGTGCCATCTGATTGTCCTAGAAATCGGCTGAGGGCCTTTGCGTTCGAGGGTGCGGAAGCATTTAGGATGGCTTGTACTTTATCCGGGTCCATGGCGATGCCTTCTTGACTAACGATGTGCCAGAGTAGGTTGCCGCTTGTGACCAAGAACGCGCATTTTTCCGGGTTTAAATTTAACCGAGCCTGGCGACATCGATCAAGACAGAGACGTAATTGGGTCATGTGTTCCAGTCGCTGGCCATATAAGACGAAGTCGTCGAGAAAGACTTGCATGAACGCCGGGATATACTTGTTAAAAATTTCGGTGATGATGCGCTGGAACATGGCCGACGCCGTTTTCAAACCAAACATCATTACTTCTGCCACGAAAACACCCCATTCCATGACAAATGTTGTTTTCTCCTGATCATCCAGGTGCATCCTGATTTGGTTGTCACCATTGAACCCGTCTAGAAAGCTGTAGCATTCGTGACCTGCCACCGTGTTGAGAATGCTATCCGTGAACGGGAGAGGGAATCCATCCGTGACCGTTGCAGCATTAAGCTTGCGGTAGTCGACGCAGACTCGGATTTTCTCGTTTTTCTTGGGGACGACTACGATTGGGCTTAACCATGTGGCGCGTTTTACAGGTCGTATGAACCATACTCGGAGGAGCTTGTCTATTTCTTCCTTGACCTTAGCCGCATAATTGGGGTTCATCCGGTATCGTCTTTGCTGAACCAGCCGAGCATCAGGGAGAAGATGGATCTGATGTTGGTAGTATTGAGGGTCCAAACCCTTCATATCTATGTAAGACCATGCGAATGCATCCTGGTAATCGGTGAGTAAGTGTATGAGGGCAGCTCGTTCGCCAGTTGGTAAGTTATTAGCAATCTGTAGGGTGCGAGGGTTCTCGTCTGAACCGAGGTTTAGTGTTTCGAGCGTTGATGCCTTCACTCGTTGGGAGATGGTGAGTTCTTGTTCAAAAGCGTCCCGAGTGTGTCGTAATTCTGCGATGGTGGTGGGATCGGGCTCGTCTTGAGGAGGTGTATTCTCCGTGACCTCCTCATCTAGAGATGTGCCGACTGCCGATATGGCGTCGATTTCGAAGAGGGGTATGATAGTGGGATGGTCTTCTAGGAAGTCAGCCACCTCGTCATCGGCTAACCCGTCGAGCATGTGCACCCCTTCCGCGTATAACGGCGAGGTGTTGTGGGGCGTGGTTACACGTTCTTCGGTTATGATCCGGACCTTGGTCTTTCCTTGGCGAAACGAGATCATGTTGCGCTGCCAATGCTGTTTGATATTTGTTGTGCACAACCATGGTCTGCCAAGTAACATTGGGTAGGCGCCCTATGCTTCGAGTCGTAATACAACGGCCGAGATAGTGAACATGTGGCCCCCTAGAGTAAAGTCGAGGTGACGGATTAATTCGATGGGGCGAACCGATCATGTATCGGCCATCCAAAGCCAAAAGGGGCAAGGTTCCCATTGGTTCAGACCGAGTTTATGATAGGTAGCCTCGCTGATGACATTCACGCCAGAGCCGCCGTCGATTATGCACCCGTGCAGGTCCCGTCCTTTAATCATAATTTTTATGGCTGGATGCTGAGCCTCCATGAGGGGTGGACCCGTTCCTGGTTCGGTCAGGTGCACAGGTAGCGTGGTGGAATGGGTGTTGGCCGTGAGTGTAGCCAAGGTGTCCCGAAAACGCGGCATGAGTGGAAAGACTTTATGCAAAGGCAGGGAGATCCTGGAACTGGTAAGGGCGTCCCACAGCTGGTCATCTTTTGTCGACGTGGATGGTGCCGAGGACTGTGGTGCTCCGATGGTCGCGTCTCCCATTTCTGTCTACATCCGCACCACATTGTTTGTGTTAGCTGTATCAATCCATTCTTTGGCTGCTTGCCGGACTTCATCCTGTACTTGCCATGGAGTGGCCTGGGTTTTACTGCGTGTTGTGACGTTTTGCATGTCGGCCATAATACTATTCACGGCCAGACCCTTTCCGTGGTCTGTTGTTGGGCATTGCGTAGCGTAGTGACCGGGTTGGTTGCACTTGAAGCAAGTAATGGCGGCCAAGTTGCTGGTGCCAGCCCAATCTGTGTGTAGGGGGGGGTGTGATTGATTCTCGGCCTCGTGTGTTGGTGGGTTGGTCCAGGGCACGTTCGAGCTGCGCGGTTCATTTTGTGGGGGGTCCCAACGACGGTTGTCGTTATTCCTTCTGTTGTTGCGCAATCCTCAGTGAGAGTTGCGCCGATCATTACGGAAATTTCTCTGATCATATCGGTCCTCCCGATCATCGTCATATCAATCATAATCGTCGTTTGCCCGATACTGGTCATCGTGATAGCGATCACGGCGGTCGGCTGCTCTCCGTCGGTTGTTGTTTTGGTAACGGTCGTTGTCCCGATGGTAATCGTCGTCACGACGCCGCCTATCTGGCGATTGGGGTCGTTGGTTATCCTGGTTCTGGTAGGATTGTCACTCGTCCTGACGAGAGTATGTATCCTTGGGCTCAATTTGGCGAACCAGGGCCGTCGTTGTGCGGTTGAGCAAATTGTATTCACATTGCTCGACAGTTTGAGATCGGGACTGGCAGATCGGACATTGTGGCCGGTGAGGACATTCGAGGGCCAGATGGCCCGATCCCGAGCAGACTGTGCATTGGAGTCTCTATGTGTATCTTGTTTCATTCTCATACACAGGTCCTTCAACATCACAGATGTTGTTTGTTTTTCCGCACTGACGACCTTGTCACCAACATTTGGTATCAGAGTGTTGGAGGTTCTTCAACCTGCTGTCGGCCGTCATCGTACACCACAACATTCTGTTTTTTGTAACTTCTTGAAGAACAGAGAAGAGAGAAGACAAACAAGAAGTTTGCATCTCACTGTGTTAAATCACTAATTGGAGTAAGCTAGCTGACTATACTTTGTTCCTGTGATTGTAACCACTTGAGGCAAGCTCCCTGTGCAACACCCGACCCAATCGTGCTTCATTCGGTTAAACGACATCCGAATAGGTCACCGGACACTATTCACTCGCTTGTTGTAACCACCCGCTGCAAATTGGTCTCCTGGCAACAACCAAATTCGTGCTTCATTCGGTTGATTGACATTCGGGAGGATCAGTTGGATCCGTCCCTCTAATCGCTACAGTCACCCGAAGCAAAACCGGCCCAGACAATCAATTTCTTGTAATCGGTATTCGGCATACAATCGAAAGCTAACCGGGCTCACTCCGACTCGGCAACATTCGGGAAGATCAGCCGGTTCTATCCCTCAAGTTACTAGAGTCACTCTGAGCAAGTTCAGCAACAAGTATCCGAAATCAAATCAACTCGGGTTCAAAACCGACTAGAACGATATCGGGTGAGCCGACTGACTGCACCCAACTAAGGTTCGTAGTCAACTCCAAACCGAGTCTTACCAACCTAAACCAAAGCAGATGGCATCAACATCCGACTCATCTCTCTCTGGGGGGCCCTTCTCTCTCTGAGAGGATATCTCCGTCTTTGTCTTTCGGCAACCAGCTCCTCTATTTTCTCTTCATATGAATCCAATTCGGGGTCTTGGCCGGTTCCGGTTTCACCTATTCCTTCTTCCTCGGCTTGTTTTGTCTCCTTACCGTCACCAGCCGATTCATCGAGTGCTAACCGGTCTCTTGCCGGTTGGGTCTGCTCATCGTAGAATCAATCCTTACTAGTGGACTCGGAGTTCATTATCTTCTTCTCCGACTCCCAGTCGGCAACCGTCTTGTCCTCCATGAAGATAATATCTCGACTCCGGAATACCTTCTTGTCGGCCAGGTCCCACACTCGGTAGCCGAACTCATCATCGCCGTAACCAAGGAATATGCATGGCCGGGTCTTTGGATCCAGCTTTCCTCTCCGGTCCTTAGCTACATGCACGTACGCGAGACAACCGAACACCTTCAGATGCCGATAGGACACTTCCTTACCAGTCCATACTCTCTGCGGCGTGTCTCCGTCCAAGGGTACTGAGGGTGATCTGTTTATCACTTACGTACTTGTCGACAGTGCCTCAGCCCAAAACGTCTTGGGTAGTTTAGCATGTGCTAGCATACTCTGGACCCTCTCCATTATGGTCTGGTTCATCCTCTCGACTAGCCCATTTAGTTCCGGCGTCTTCGGCACGGTAAATTCAAGCCGGATTCCCTTCGAGCGGTAGTACTCCTCGAACTGCCCCCGGTATTCTCTTCCGTTATCTGCTCGAACCGCCTTCAGCTTCCGGCCGGTTTCTCTTTCCACTCTCGTGTGGAGCTCTTTGAAGACGGATAGCACCTGATCCTTCGTCTTCAACGGTGTGGCCCACAGCTTCTGGTTGTGGTCATCTATGAACGTCACGAAGTACTGTGATCTAGCATGTGACTTCGTGTTCACTTGACACACATCAGTATGCACCAACTCCAATGGTGCATTACGTCTCATCGGTGGCCTCGATCGGAAGGAGGTCCGGTTTTTCTTACCAGCTAGGCAGTCGATGCACCTCTCAAGATGCACGTCCTTCACCGGAATGAGGTTGTCATCGGCAAGCCTCTTCATCCCCTTCTCGCTCATGTGGCATAGTCTCTTGTGCCACAGTTCACCGGTAGTGTCGGAAGCCACGTTTCACTTCTTCCGGGCATAACCGGGCATTTATCAGATACAACGTGTTGACCTTCTAGGCCTGAGCCACTATCAGGCTCCCTTTGCTGAATTTCATGACTCCGTTCTGGATGTTACCCCTGTAGCCTTCATCATCTAGCCGACCGGCTGATATCAGGTTCAGTCGAACCTCCGGAATGTGTTGGACATCCTTCAGCAACAGCTTGCATCCGGTTGGTGTTGTCAACCACACGTCTCCTATGCCGACAATTCGGCATGTACCTTCATTGCCCATCCGGACACAACCGTGATCACCGGCTGTGTAGGATGAGAAGTATTTACGGTTCGGGGTAAGGTGGAACGACACTTCGGAATCAACAACCCACGTTGTCTCGTCGCCGGCAAGGTTCAACTTATTAGAAATATTGAGAATCGAGTAGATAGGTATATAGAGTTACAACTGCAGAGATGGATATATGAAAATAGAATTTCTATTACATATGAGAGTAGTTCAAAATGGTAGTTTTCCCATGCGCTCACACCTTAGAGCTTAGATAGGATATGGACCGGCTCACTACAAAATTAGTGGGGACTGATGATCAATCTGACCACTGTGTGAGAAAAGTGACTTATAATCTATGTTTGGTCTTAGTATAAATGTGCAAGTCAGTTGACAGTAGTGGAGATATTCCTTTTCTGTCAACTGACTTGTCATTTAATATGACCCAACTCCCTAGGTACAGGCTAGTGCTAGATAATACTTATCTTGAAGTCAATGACGCATACTTCAAGACTAAGTACATCGTAACTTGCCCACAAAATATTCTAGCTGACTTGATTAGCCAATCCTTTTATCTATTTCTCTCTTTCCTAAATATATTGTGTCCTACGCATCTACGGTTTCCTAGATTAACACCTTATCGACCCATATGGTCGAGTTGCACACTAGCCGCTCCTCATTTGGGGCGCTATCACAAAATGTGCAGTCTAAGAGCACATATGGGGATAGATTTACAACTTGGGGCTGATCATTGATTATATCTAACACAACTCACTCTCCTCGGTGATGAGCATCAACTCTTCTTCACTTGCCGCGATTGCCGTCATTCCCTTCCGGTCCGGCCCCCTCCGGTCTTTACCGTTCCGGTCCGGTGTCCACTTCGAATCGGTACCGTCGGTTTCCTTGTCTTTTCGGAAGTGCCGACAGTTCTTCTAGAAGTGTCCCGGCTTGCCGCAATAGAAGCAAGTAGGCCTCCCCCTTGACTTTGACCGTGTCCCTGACTTTTCTTGGTTCTGGGGACTATGGTTCCTTTGTCTTCCGCATTCCGATTCGGTAAGGAGCGCTTTGGAGTCGGAGCTCGTATCCTTATCTTTCCGACGCGCTTCCTCATCTAGCAAGCTCGACTTCACGCTTGCTAGGGATAACCGTTTCCCTTCCGGCCCGGCGTTGCCCAACGTGACAACCAGCGTCTCCCAGCTATCTAGGAGGGAACCGAGCAGGAGTAGTGCTAGTACCTCATCGGCGAGAGGTACTTCCAATGATGTTGCCTGGTGTATCAACCCCTGGAAGGCATTCATGTGCTCCGCCATGCTGGAGCCATCTTGGTATCAGAGTCTTACTAGCTTCCGAAATACTGAAACCTGATTAACAGCATTTTTGTTCTGGAACATAATGCCGATCTTCTCCCAGAGCTCATGAGCCTTGCTCTCTTCATTGAAGTTGTTGTATAGACTCATGTCGATGAAGCACCGTATGTACGTCGTTGTCTTCATGTGCATCACCTCCCATATCGTGGCGTCGATTTTGTCCGGTCTCTTGTCCCCGAACTGAACTGGCAACCAAAGATCTTTAACCATGAGCATGTCCCTCATCTTCGACTTCCACACTAAATAGTTGGAGCCGGTGAGCTTGAACATGCCTCCCAACGAATCGTCCATTTTTCTGTGTCGTTTCGCTCTGATACCAGTTTGTCGTGAAATACGTGGAATAATCTCCGGTCACAACCGAAGCGTAGATCACTTGATAACAATCAAACACAACAGAAATGGGAATGGAGGTAAGTACCCGAACAGAAAAGAGAATACATAGGATGTTAACGTGGAAAACCCTGAGAGGGAAAAACCACAGGAGTCCACAGACTCCAAACTGTCACTATGCCAACAATTACAACAGGGAGCACAGATGCAACAACCTCGTGCTCATGATCTTCACTTGGCGGCGGTTACAACAGAGACATGTTATGTATCGCTCTCTCTGTCTCTCTCTCTATACATTCATTACACCAAAATTACACACACCATAACTACTGAGTTTGCCCTAGGTCATATTTATACTAATATGACTTTCAGATATTTACAAAATATAGCCCTAGTGGGCTCTCTGGAACATATTTACATATATGTCCCTTCATCCGGTGAGAGGTTCTCACCGGGCCTGCATCATCCGGTTCTCACCGGGTCTTCCTTGCCGGGTACTCGTCATCCGGTTCTCACCGGGTCTTCCGTTGTCGGGGTAGTTGTGGTTCGTGCGGCGAAGTCGCGGGGACTAAGGTTAAGGGGAGTTGAAGAAACTTAACTTTTAATAAGGCTTGTATGGTGATGATAGAATGGATAAGGATAGTAAGAAGAAGAGTTACGAGTAATGTGTGTGTGTGTGTGTGTGTGTGTGTGTGTGAGAGAGAGAGAGAGAGAGAGACGAGCATAGATAAAAAATAGAGACAATGTATGATTCAAGAAAGAAGATTGAGACAAAGTATGATTCAAGGAACAAGATTATATGATATAAACATTCAATGTATATTAAAAGTATAATATTTTAGCAACTTTACAATCCTTGATCGCAAACTACACACATTCTCTATCGACCCTTGATTTGAACCCACGACCTCAACTTCGAAACGAGAGGTTCTCCACCCAATGAGCTAGTTTTCTTTACTTGATTATATTATTTTCTCCCTCTCTCTTGATTCTTTCTTGTTTTCCTTGCCCCTCTTTATATAAGTGTTGCCATGCATATGGTAATGTATGGGAGCATGGCATGCATGCAATGCATGATCGCCATTTGGAGCACATGTATTGCACGTGATACATGGTAGCCATCATGCTCACTTGAGCTCCCATGTATGAAAATAGATATGGGATAAGTATAATGATGAAAATGTATTCTAAAATAACTAACCTAGCTTAGTGGTGTATACTTTGTGTTTGGCATACAAGGTTGAGAGTTCAAGTCTATCAATTTTACTTAATACAATATATAGCTTCATTCTTATATCATGAAGCACAATTATTACACACTTTTACAAATAAATAGCCTAGCCTAGTGGTATGTACATTGTACTTCGTATATAAGGATGCGGGTTCATGTCTCTCAAATATTATTAAATACAACATTTAAGTTCATTTTTATATCGTGAAGCACATTCTTCATGACACCGTTGCTGGGACTACAACATCCAGATTCAGCCTCGGTCGAGTTGCTCATCAACACTGTTCTTCTCACTTCCCATCCGGAGGGACCTGTTTCCTAACAGTCTTTGACCTAGATCTCCTTCCTATCGACTAACCCAATCGACTCTTCAACCATCGGCACTCACCCCAAACAGTTTGGCTCCTCCTTGTCTTCGACTGTCAGCACTTCTTGGCCCAAACAGTAGTCTCCTCCCACTGGAGGGACATATTCCCAACAAGACCTCATCAAGCAGCTAAAGAACAAAAAGGTGGCCACGGAAGACAAAGTCAAAATGGGCATTGAAAGAATCCGGATGTTGGTCAAAGCATGGAGGGACTAGACGAAAACAAGGATAGTCCACTACTCGGCGGCAATTTGGCATCAGTGGTCGAAACAAGCGGCGGAACTCCAACTACTCTGGGCGGATGTGGAAAACCGAAAGAAGGACGAAAACAATTCCTATAAGATGGATGAGGAAAGCATAGTCACCATTCAGGAGGAATTGTCAGAGGATTTTTATGTCCTGGCCGACACACAGATAGAGGATGTTTGGAAGCTCGTTGACGGACTTGAAGACGATCAACTCGACGTGCAACTATAGCTGAAAGGATATGAGCGGGAGCACCGGAGGAAGGATGTTGCACGACGAGCGGAGAAAATCAACATCAGTGATGAGGAGCAGCCGACGGAGGCAAGACCCCAGCAGCCAGAGTCATAGACGGATCCGTAGAAGGTAGGAGACGGAACAGAGGAGCCGGAGCAGAGCAACAACAACAGTCTCAACATCTAGATCTATAGCAGCAGCAGTAGCAAATGATGGAAAAAGGACCGGTCGAGCCCTTGGACCAGAGTATACTAGACATCGAGAGCGCAACCGTGGGTTGGACGTGCAATGCCCTGTCCCATGGGTGTGCCATGTGTTGGCCTAAAGAGTATGTTCCGGAAGAGTAAGTGAATGGGGATGAGTTGACAAGTTGGAGTATAATAATATAATTATTAGTTAAGTAATATTATAGGAATGGACAGATCCAGATAGTTGTACCGATCCGGATCCGCACCAATTGATAGTCGGTAGTCGGTAAGACACCGTTTTGTAAGCTCTACCGAATGCCTATAAAAGGGTCTGGAATTGATGTATAAAGTTAACGGAAGTAATAAGAGATTAGTGTGTTTGTTGTTCTTAATTCTATTGTTCCTTGTGTACTTGCCATTCTGTGCTTAAACTATTAATCTTACGCGTGTTATAAGTAATCGGTTGCGTATTACGTAATCCGAAGGGCATCCGGGAATAGTCGGATCAGAATCGGATCAGCACCGGATAACATCCATATCCTAACCACCCTTTGGAGAAGTGTTCTGGAATGGACACCCTGTGTTTGTGGCTAAGTTCAACCCATGATAAACAATTTCTTTTCTCCTTCTCAATAAGCCTCTTTCTTGCAGTAATTCACAAGTCAGTTGAATGGGATTTTTATGCTATTCTAAACATAGAACACAGATAAGATCTATTATGGAAGTATTTATTTTCCCTCGATTTGTGGGTAGAAAAAGGAAATATATATATATATACATTTTTTTTCCTTTTTCTTTTTATCAATCAACTTTAGATTTTCTTATGTGATGATTATCGTAGGAATGCAAAGAGGTTCCTGAGGCTTCATATTGCGATTCAACAGGTAAATTACAAATTTTCGAACCAATCGTTTGCAAATCAATCCGCCATCGAAGCCACAAATAACTATATAAATCAATGTGTTACAGAAAATTGATGGTGTTTCAACTTACCACAAAGCCTTAATCAAGTGTGTTATAATATGATACAAACTTTTTGCCAGCTTCGGTTTCTAAGTCCATGGTTAAAATAAACAAGTTATTTAGGCTCCGATGACTGAGTCCCAAGCTTGGTCGTAGCAAAACCTACTACAGAATGGAAGGCAGGAGGAGCAAGACTCTAGAAAAGTCTATTTACTTCTGAATCCATTAGTTGGGAATAGGAAGAAGAGGGGAAGTTTAAAAAAATTGGAACTCATTTCTTCTCATTCTTATCTCCCCTTGCGCTTTCCTTCAATTTTGTTTATATATGAAGTCTAACTTAAGTTCCCCTCTACGCTCCCTAACCACTGACATTGTTTGACACTATCATCTGGCACCCCTTGCCGTCATCACAAACATTGTTATAGTCCATCATAGTCCACTTCGTATGTCATCCCTTAACACCTTTCCTTTTACCCCTACAAATACCTAAACTAAAACAAATAAAAAAAAGTTCCCTATCCACAAGAAAAAGGAAAAGTATACTCGTCTTCCCTGAATACCCCTTTCATTCACCAATTAATTACTTGGACATACTAACTTATAGACACACATTAATAGTTATACAGCTATACATGCTCACACACATACATAAAAAATAGATCAAATAAATACGGACATGTGTTACACATTTAAAAACTCACACACATTTATATAAAGATCTAGCACACATACGCCTCATTTGTATATTCTTAAAAGAAAAAAACATTTTACAAACCCCATGTACATTCTTACGTACATATACATCTATAAACTCATGCAAATAGTGACATACATAACGCTTCGAGTCACACACACACACACATCTTCATAGATATTCAAACATCAAATATATGCATTAAAATTGAAATCATCTTTCACACTCGTACATCCTCACTAGAACACGAGTTCCCAAAGGTAGTAAAAGTCCATAGACAATAACTCGAGCGTACTCCATCATCTCTAGTGGACTTGATTTCGTTAACCTGCACGTGTGTTGTGTTATGACACCAGCACCAATTGCCCACACTATAATGGAGTCTACAGATCTGACTTCAATCCCTAGAATGAAGAAAAGAAATCATAGGTCATTTCAGGTCGTGACCTATGACAGAGCCTGTGTGCACTTCAACTTGGACCTTAGGTATCATTGAGCAATCAAAGTTTTTCTCGGCATAAAGAATCCTCTAATGTAGTGTCACATTGGTGGTACACCCGTACATAAAGAAGAAAGGACAAGATGCTTGAGTCCAAGACCAAGAGTATGGTCTCATGTGACAACTCAGATCAGTCACCCTAGTCGGTTGATAACAAGTGTGGTCCCCGAATGAGCCATTCAAACATCATATTGTATCTTCACAACATCAGTTTCTGAATGTCAAAATTTGACAACCAATTATATATCCAGAACAATTCCAAATGCTCGTTCTTCATTGTCCTATATATTTACAACCTTTTCATCACTAGAGAAATCGTGATCAAGACTCAAAAGATAAAAAAAAAATCTTTCAAAACATTTAGAGATGAAGGACTTGAATGCCTTACAATTATTTTCTAGGCATCAAGGTCATTAAAACTCCATATGGGTTCTTGGTCTCACAATGACACTACATGTTGAACCTGCTCTATAAGTTCAAAATGACCGAATGTAAATCCATCATCACGCCCTCGATCGAAACATGAATTTAAGTATAAACCTCGGTGAGTTATATGAACTAATGCAATATCGGCAGATAATGAGGAGTATCGCCTATGTGACAATCACCCAACTAGATCTTCGTTACTCAATCAAACTTCTTAGCTAGTTCATGAAAAACCCCCACGACACTAGCATGGGTTTTGCTAAGCAAGTGTAATGATATCTAAATGGAACAATCAATCATGAATGTGTTCTACAAGCACAAAGTATTGCTTTGACTATCAGGATTCATAGATGTTGACTGGGGAAGCAATGCATTTGACAAGAGATCTACATTAGGATTTATGTTTTCATTAAGAAGTGGAGCAATCTCCTAGCATAGCAAGAATCAACCAACAATAGCTCTATTGAAGATTGAGCCGAATTATAGAGGCGTAGTTGTAGATATATGTGAAACCTTAATGCTTAAAAGACTATTCAAAAACTTTGAAGAATCAGTCAACCAACCAATCCCGATACACTTCAATAATCTCAACAACATGTAGCTCACAAGGAATTTGGTGTTTCATGCTTGACCTAAGCACATTGAGGTGCATTATTATTATATCCATGGTCAAAAATTGGCCAAAGATGTCGACCTCCAATACATAGACACTAATGAGAAGGTGGCCAATATTTTCACAAAGGCGCTAGGTCTCAATGAGTTGCGATGATTCTCAGTGGATCAAGGCCTTATAGCACTTGATATTCAAGCTTGAGGAGAAGTACAAGAAAAAGGACAATTACAAGAATGGTACCAAAACTGAGCTTATCTGAAGAAAGTCGGGTAAAGGCTCAACATTTGAAGATGAGAACTAGGATAAGCTCAACACTGGCATGACACTTGCAGATGAGGAGATCTAGTGGAAACAAGACACCTAATGATAGTACAAGTACCTATGCCCTTTGCAAAAGGAAAAGACAAAACAACATGATATGAAAAAAGAAGATAAGCTCGACGAAGAGCCAAGGGAAAAATCCCAACAAAGAAGAAGAGAGATGGGATAAGCCCAAAGAAGAATGAGTTGTTGAGATGATGAGAAGCAAAAGAGGAAAAGCAAGGTTGGCATCAACAGAGTGAGCCTGACACACACGATCAAACTCAATTGGGTGGTTGGGAGGGAAATCTTTACTATGAATCAATGATTGTCACAAGATAAAGGAAAAGAGAGGTAGGGTAAAACTCGCACAAGATCAACACCCGAATCAAAACATTGATTGGATAATCCTATCATAAAACCCCAACTCCCTAGGATTCCATGATCGACTTTTTTAAATAGACAAGATCAACCTTGCCTAATCAAGGTGGAGTACAAAGGAGCAATGTGAAGACGAAGTCCCGATTCCCAACTATTTGAACAACATCAATCGTATCTTCAACTACTATGAGACAATTGAGGTTAACAAGACACAAAGTTTACCTTTTGGGGACATATTGAGAATCAAGCTCAACTTGGGTAAAGGCACAATATGTGAAAGGTGTGTGGGAACACACTTTATTGTAATATGTGTGAACTATCTAGTTACACAAAGAACAATATTACTTGTCAAATATAAATGTGGCCAAACAATATTAGATATCTAGTTACTTGTCAAATATAAATGTGGTCAAACAATATTAGATATTCTTATGACAAAATTGTACTCAAGTGAATGTTTATGACTAGACTCCATTAGCCTCAATTAATGTGGTAGTCCCTTGGGGACTTGTATATATGTATGTAAAGCCCACTAAGAGCATTACTTTATTAAGATGATTCTTAGTTTATCAATATAGTTTTTCTCTTGATTCTTTTTCTCTCACATGCACACAATGTTTCCACAGACCCCAGCTCGTTGAGATTCAACATTATTTACATATATGAAGGAATTGTATACCGTGTTCCTAGTGATTTGGGGTTGACAAGGATTGTAATGGATTTTGTGCATAAAAAAACCAAGTATCGAGGAGAAGTCTATGTATAAACTTCCTAAACTTTAGAAAAGAGGAATTTGAACTCTCACTTTCAAGTAAATGGCATACCACCACTAAGCCACTTCCATGAGGTTTACAATGGAATTTTTTACTTGGAAATCCAAGCATCAAAACAAATTTCACATTAAGAAGAAGAAAAGTTTATGTGAAAAGAGATTTGACACAAGTCCAAAATCTAGGAAACCTAATGCCTAATTGACCATCCAATGCTTGTATAAAAGAAGGAAATTCCCCATCATAAAGGATGTAACATGGGAAAAATCATTCCTAAGTTTAGGAAATGCGTATTGACATACATAGCCGAAACCCAAAAGAGTTGACAACAATAAGGCAACATGGATATTATATTCTACTTGTAGTTCAACTGTGGTATTGGTTAAACATGTTTAATATAAGTTTATAAAATTGTTCTCCAACAAAAGATCCTAATAATATCTATAAAAATAAGGCAATGTTAGGTTAGGTTTAGGATGGTACAACTTAATGTACCACATTAACTTTTATTGCGTTTTTATGCTTCCCACATGTGCTCCTAAGTGTTCAATTATAAACTAATGAAATGGTTTATGAGGAACATGAAATTTTTCAAAAAACCCTAAAAAGTGAGACCATGATGTGGAGAAACCAATGCAGGCCTGATTACATTGGATTCATTTCTGTTACATCAAATCTTACAATTACAATAATATTCTATACTTTTATACATAGACCTTATTGCTGCTACATGGAATACATGTATTGTGGACATCTTTTCTCTCTTATAACATTAAACATCACATCAAATATATAAACATAAATGTAGTGTATGCGTTGATTCTGACATAAATTACTTTTGAACCTTTTTATTGATGTCACTACAAACATATGTAAAGCCTAAACAATCTCAACCTAAACAAACAAATTCCCTTTTACTTTAAAACTAGACTTTAAAGTATCTCCAAGACATTTCGTGTGGTTAGGATGAATCTAAAAATCTAGGGGTTTTGTGTCACTTGTACTTAAAGTGGGGGAAATCATGGCATAACACAATTGTGTGTGACAGAAAACTTATGAGGAACAAATAAGCAAGCTATGAAATCAAGAAAATGTGTGGTTGAAATCATGGCATAACACATTTGTGTGTGACAGAAAACTTGTGGAACAAATAGACAAGCTATGAGATCAAGAAAATGTGGACCATCATGTGGATCAATGATAGTGAAAGGTTGAATTATAAGGTTCTAAATTGAAATAATGATAATATTTATGAGGTTGGTGGGTGATTGTAAATTACAATAAGCTTTGTGTTCGCTTGAAGGAAAGTTGAAGCAACTTTAGCGACTTGCAATAATGTTCGTGTTCATAAGGCCGAAGTATATCATTAATTTTTAATCATGATGATACTTAGTGTTCACAAAGGTTGAATAACTCATTCTCGTAAATCTAGCTGGCTTTAATGAAAATATTTGTTTAGGAATTCCATGGCTCACCAATTGAGTGATAACTTGAGCTATTTTGGAGAGCTTGTAATTACTAGGCAAGGTCTTGAAAAGCAAGTTGGTTTTAGTGAAAATATTGGTTTAAGAATTCCATGGCTCGCCAATTGAGGAGTGCAAGTTACAAATCATTCATTCTAGCCAGGGTTTTCAAGTTCACACAATGAAAAGATTGGCATAATAACTCCAAGGCTCATTGATTGAGGAATCCAAGGCGAAAAGACCACCCAGGTAATCCGAAGGTTCTCCATTCAGCAACACAAGCTACTAACCACTCTCGTGATTTCAAGTTGTCCTTACTCACTAGGGTGAATGAATGTCCTTTTTGCTACGTAAAACAGAAGGGGATGGACAAGCAATGCACACCATAGATGTCTCCGTAAGTGGACGTTTAGTAAGAAGTTACAGAAATGGACGATCAGTAAGACAAAAGGGTAAAATAATAAGATACAATTTACATTGCATTGATGCACATGACCCACATTATAAGAGTGTTACTATGGATCAATGTCTAGTACATTTATATGGGCCAAAAGGGTATCCTCAATTCAATCAAACATCAATGATGTAGAGTCTAGACCCACGTTATAGTTGTCTCCGGAAGTGGACACTTAGTAGACCCAGGTTTTTCCCAGAATAACTCGAAGCTAAACAACTACCATAAGAGTGTTTGATGAGAGGATAGTGGCGAGTCCTTCGACACATAACATTCAAAATCCACAACCATTAGAGCAAATTGTGATGATATTGTGGATCACGGGGAGTGTTTTCACACTGTGGTTCCCATGGTTTTCTTATACATAGATATATTTGCTCTTTGTAAAAAGGAGAGAAACCAAGTTTCACAAAATTTGAAGTTTTACTTCCTTCCAAGAGTAACTCGGTGAAAAAAAGCTACCAGAAGAGTGTCCGGAGAGGACAATGGCGAGTCCTTCGAGAGACGTAACACTCAAAAACCCGAGACCAATTAGAGCCGATTGTGATGATGTTGTGGATCACGAGGATCGGTTTCACACTATGGTTTTCTTATACAACATATTTTGCTCTTTGTAAAAAAAAGAAAAACCTAGTTCACAAAATTGAAGTTTTTACTTCCTTCCAAAAGCCATAGTTTAAAAAAAAAAACACCAATGAAGACCATATATACATATATATATATATATCTTCATTACAATACATGTGACAGAAATTCATGAGTTTTTATTTACTTCATGATTCTCTAATGCAAACAGCAATTGGCTTTTACTTGCCAATCAATTACATACATACTTTGGCTTTATTTTCAAATTATTATTATTATTTTGTAATTGATGAATGTTCTGTTAATTTATCTTGTCTCCTTCTTCTTTTTACCTGTGTATTACATATATGTGTGTGTATGTATGTATGTATAACACTGAAAGATCAGAATCCATGGCACCTCCATTATTAGTACATAGCCATGTCAGGCTTTTAATTCTTCAGCTAACAAATTTCCCTTTACTGTTACACCTCCTCATCTTAATCCTAACACTATCTATCCAACCCTCCTCTGCTCTCCTTTGCAGACTTGGCCAATGCAAGGTCATTACATGGACTACTTTATTAATCTCTGTATAATTAACTTAGTAATTGATTAAATTTCTAATTAAGTAACTTTAAGCCATGGATCCCCTTTTTCTCCCTTCATATTTAGTTAGCTAATGAGTTCATCAATCAATCAATCCCCTGTTTTTCAATTAATTAATCATTCAATGGATCCCCCCCCCCCCCCCCCCTACATCTGTAGATAGCTGATGAATTTCTAAATCAATCCCCTGTTTTTTTTTTTAAATTAATTGATTGATTAATGGATCCCCTCTGTTTATATTTTGGTTAATTCTAAAATCGCAGCTTCGAGATTTATGTTTGAGGGACTCAGATTGCTCGAATGACCTTTTCTGCTCCACTTGTGTTGCCGATGGAGATCTTCTGCGACGATGTCATCGCTCCAAGGCCACCAATTTGTTCACAATTAGTAGTGTAATAATGGCTTGAAATTAATTCATTCTCTCTCCATTAATCAATGTATCATAATCATCCTGCCAGTTTAGGACTTTTCTTTCTACAAATTCATTTAGGGCTAAGCATAGGCTTAGGGTCTATAAACAATTTTAGGGTTTGGGGTTTCATAAGCATTTTTAGGGCTTGGTATTTTTTACAAGCATTTTTTTGGAGATTAGGGTGTAGGCATTAAAAAGATTTTAGGGTTGAGGTGTTAACATTTTAGGACATTAAAGTAAGGTTTATAACCATGTCATGATTTGTAAGCAAATTCAGGGTTTATTATAACCAATTTAGGGCTTGAACACATGGTAGGATTTAGGGTTTTATAAACCTCTTTTTAGAGACATTTTAAGGTTTAGGGTTAGGGTTTTATAAAGATGTGTGTGTGTGTGTGCGCAGAAAGGAGCTTCCATGCCCTTCAACAAATATTCATGGCTCACTACCCACAACTCATTTGCAATCGTGGGGGAGAAATCGCATACGGGCCAATCGAGGATAACTTTCGAGAATCAAGAGGATAGTATCACATCCCAACTCAATGTAATCAATCAATCCACTCAATCTACATGCCATTTGAAACCGATTAATGCTTTGCTTAATTCTTTGATATTATGCCTTTTGAAACCGATTAATGCTTAATGGATTGGTATTATACCCTCCGAAACTGATTAATGCTTAAATGATTGGTATTATGGTTTGATTGGTATTATGCCTTTTGAAACCGATTAATGCTTTGATTAATTCATTGTTATTTTCGTTCGATCTCAATGCACCATGATCACTAAATCTAACCTTAATTAAAGGACCAATTTCGCCTGTCGATATCGACCCATTAATAGCTTGCTCTTGATGAACCATCCTATCCAAGTTTATAGTCTAGACATTTGAAGGTGTGGGCAAAAGTTTGGACAGATTTATATTGGGTCAAGAATACAAGTCTAGACAATTATGGTATATAGATTGGTTTACTAGACCATGACTAGAAGTAGAGTCGATAAAGTACATTTCTAGGTAAAGATTTTGCCTTGACATGTGTGGTCGACCAATATAAGCCTAGTTACTCACACATTTTGTGGTTGATCGGAGTCTCGACAACTATACTTTCAATATTGGCATCATATGAAAATACATTGGTTTACAATCTAGAAATAATCTTAACGCCTCGATAGTGACATGGGGATCATCAACCTCATGGACCATGCTTTGGACAACTATTTTCTGGACATAGACCCTTACTTAACATACATGTGATTACAATGAAGTAGAACTTCTTGTCGAATATTTAATTCAAATATTGATTTCTTCATGGAATTACCACAGAATGGTGTAAGAGGCCTCATGCTTGATATGTATGATTTCCTTGGAGACGTATGGCTTTGTCATTCTTTCGGAGGTGTTTGCTACAACATCACAGCATTTGTAATTCTCTCTTCCTCTTGGTCACTTCATAAACTTTGCCATGATGACACTTATGTGATACTATCATATTTTGTTGAATTCATGATTAGGAGCCAGCCATTGACACAATGAAAGAAATAGAAACCTTTTTGGCAACTAATCCCACAGAAATCATCACTATCTTCATAGAGGATTATGTGAGAACACCAAATGGCTTAACAAAGTTATTCTCAAAATCGGGCTTGTTCAAATATTGGTTTCCGGTTTCGAGCATGCCGAAGAATGGCGAAGATTGGCCAACTATTACCGATATGGTGGCGAGAAACCATCGATTGCTTGTGTTTACATCGAATCGAACCAAAGAATTAAGTGAAGGCATAGCATACAATTGGAAATATGTGAATGAGAACCAATGTGAGTATTGTAAAGGTGTTACAAATTTTATGAAAGCAATCAACCCACCCTCTACCTTAATCTCAATTAATTAATGGGGAACATGTTTGTTAAAATAACATGACAATATAAAAGAACATTGTTGTCTTGCTTTAATATTAAGATCTTATGGCAAGGTAAACCATCTAAGGTGTTGTAAGACTAGTGGACATAAAGGCAACTACCGTTAAGGACAAGGTATACAAAGCTCAATAACAAAAATTGATTAATCAATTCCATTATCAACCTATGTACCTTTGTTTGGCACTCTATGTAGGCCATCAAATGACAACTGGTTTCTCATTTGTAGTTGAGGATTAACACGATTTCTTACTCTAGGTAAGCTACTAAGATATAAACATAAGGTTTTGAGTTCAAAACTAACATTTGTACATATTTCTTAGACAATATATATCACTTTTCGAAACCATTGATAAAACGATCTCATATATGGCCCCATTGATTCCCTCTCTTCCTCCGTTTTTCGATGTATTGACATGACACCCTCTATCTTTGTTTTTGTAACTTTTATCAATTGTAAACAACAATATATAACATGGTTTATCTTGTTGTTAAGATGGCAATAAAGGAATGCAATCCGGGAATTGCTCAAATCGAGGAGAATCATTGCCATTGAATGCCACCAGTAGATCATTGGTGTTGATGAACTTCTTCCCCGATGATCCACTTCAACCTCAAGCTTGCAAATTCAACTCAAACCCTTTACTAAAAATGCTCCCTACATGCTATCAAGCTGCTGGGAACAGATGGCCCAATTACCTCGCTGTAGATTTCTATAAGGTATGTTATAATGTTATGTGTTTACTTTATCATCTTAGGCTTTTATGGATGTTTTAGTGCTCAATGGTGGTTTTGAGATACAAGTTTAAAGTTCACAACTAGATTACTCTTGTCATAATTGCTTTCTAAATAGAATGCAACGAATGTGTGAGACTAGAATTTCAAAAGTTTGAATGAAATGATCATAGCCAAATGAAATTTACTAGCATTGATAAAGGTTCTCAAAATGTCATAGACTCATATGTGTGTGTGAGACTGTCCATAGTTCTATCTTGAATTGCATGAAATTACACAAATGCCAACAAATCGTCATCATATAAATGATATATATCTAACCTCCGATAAGTAGTCATTAGTAAAATTGAAAGAAGTATTTGTCTATGCTACACTAGCATGGAAGAGAAATTAAAATTTCATCTCATGGTTTTTACTCATTTAATATACAAACTCTATTTGTTGAGGAAAGAGGAGTGATGGTGGAGGAGCGTTTGCGGCATTGGATAGAATAAATGCAGGATTGATGTGCGGGTGCTCAAACATCAACATATGCAAGGTTTGCTTTGAAAACTAAGAAAGCATTTATACATGGTAATTGACGGTTTGTGATTATAATTGTTCAAACATGGCAGCTAAATTTAGCCTATGCAATGTGCAATGAGTCTAGCGAGAATGGAACTTTTAAGCTACCTCAAGTAACTCCCTCAACCTCCAACATTTTACTTCCACTAACTCCATTTATTGTCACACTTAGCATGACCATCTACATGACTCATTATTTTGGCACCTTGTAGTCAAATTCCAAGGATCTTTTCCAAAAAAAACTCATTCTTTGATAATATGAAGACATAGTTGCCAGCCAACAATGGATTTTTACCAACTTCTTTTTTGTTATCATTTGCAAGTTACTACAAAATTAAAATATGGAGTAAACAAACTGTATTTTAACTGGTTTGTGTTATTCTATATGTAACATGGTAACTTATTTTCCATCATTTGTAAAAATGGCTTGGACAAACTTGTAAATCTCTCATACCAACATAATATTAGTTTTTCTCTAACCAATCAAAAAAAAGTTTTTAAGATCCGAAGTCAATATTTACGAAGTTGTAGAATTGTTTATATGTAACATTGTAACCTAAATTCCATCATTTGTAAAATTGGCTTGAACAACTTGTAAATCTCTCACACCAACATAATATTGGTTTTTCTCTCCCAATCAAAAAATAGTTTTTAAGCGTCGACATCAATATTTACGAAATTGTAGAATTGTTTTTTTCCGAAACTGGAATCATTTTTCAATGTTCCATTTTTCTCAAGATGAAATGTTGCTCCTACTTTTAAAACCATCTAAGACCAAGGACAACCATATCCAAAAAATGCCTAGCAATGATATAGACACATTTTTTGTTGGATATGCTTCCTTGATACTTGATCACTTATTTCTTATCTGCAAATTGATGAGCTTATGTTATGCCCCTATTTCATGCGGGTACTTAAAACCACAAGAAAACACAATTAGGACACAAAACTTACTCATATATCATTATAAGAAAAAAAGCTTACAACCTTCCCAAGTTGGGACAAAACCAAAACTCAAAACTCAGAGTTGGAACAAGTCGGGATTGAGTAGGAATTGAGTTGGGACAACTCCCACACAAGATAATAGAAAGAAGGAGAGAGTGAATCTAAGAATTAGAGAATGGTTAAAAAATGAGAAGTGATCCTCCTTATATAGGCCAAATATGGTTGTTGGGGTGGGTAGCTGTTGGGATTGGGTTGTCCCAACCTATGGCGCCTACTTCAGGACTATGATTGGCCCCCATGGACGATGCTACTTGGGAGTGAGCAAATTCTCTTAGAGCAAACTTCCTTTACTTTTTATGATTGCAAGAGTGCAATCTTTTAGAGAGGGGGATTATGTTACGAGCATAACCATAACCATAGAGTGTTAATTTGTAAGGATGAAAGGTGAGGATTGAGCTACCTCAATCCTATGGTGAGACATAACTTTAGATTATTTCATCACCTGGTTACTTTTTGTAAAAAAAAACAGCCACATGGGAAACACACACAAAGGCTTTGGGTTGAGCCTATATAAGAAGGCTAGCTATATTCATGATTAGGCATCTCTTTTCTTTATTGTTTTGAGATAGAGAATATGATACTGTGGCAAAGCTCTAGCTTCATACACATGTGCCTCCTTCATCTTGAAACCCAAGGTATGATCCATGACCATACAAGGTGGTATGGAACATTAACAAGGGACTTGGATCTATCTCTCAGTTTTGCTAGGGGGTGGTAGGGTGGAATGACATCCTTTCTTCCTTATTTTCCTCTCTAATTTTGCTTAACATTAATTAAGGTTCTAACAGAAGTACTTGGTAATTGCTAGAGAAGACTTTAAAGCTTGGTGAAAGGGAGGACATTTAGGTTGAAGACCACATCAACAATCTACTAGTCCATCCCCGAAGATATACTTTGTAGATATGGGTGTGAAATTAACTCGCAAGAACCTTGGAGTTCTTGATAGAGTGGAGATTTGGTTATCCTTATCAAGGCATACAACTCTACAGTGCACGACAAGGTAGAAAGGGGAATTATCCAGTTATTTAAGGCTTTGGCAAAGGCATGCAAGGAATGAGCTAGGATTTGGCTGAAGGTTTTACCCTATTCACATTGAGATCTTTCCTATTGAGTGTCGAGAGACACACAAACTGCCTCTCTAACTCCTGTAGCATTGTGGTGGTGCACCTCCCCTTTCCAAGTGATTTGACCCAATCCATTAGGTCTTTCTTCATCGTCTACAATGAGTCATTGAGGTCGTATACTTTGAGCAACCCCCTCTCAAACTCTTTCCAAGGGTGGCTTTCTACTTGCAACTCGAGTACCTCCATGTGAAGACTCGTCACTATTGCTCTTGTGAAGCCACTCACGTGCTTCTATTCCATAATGTCTCTCATCATCATTCCGGCTTTATAAGCCTTCAAATAGCTCAAGGCATCTTTCTATTGAATCAGTTCATCGTTCTGACAATAATTTCAATGACTTGGTCTAGCCTTGCCATGTTTTCCCTTCCTCGCATCACTCCATCCATGGCCAAGTTGAACTTGATGTCACGTAAACACGCATGCATGTGCTATTCTAGGGGGACCATGGGGGTCTTGGACCAGGGAGGACGTGAGTGAAGGTGGGGCTTGAACCCGAGTGGGGACTCAAATGTGATTGGGAACTCGAACACAAGTTGGGCACTCAAATGGAAGATGATGAAATGAATGTAAGATGTGAACAAACGGTGTCGTGAAGAATTTTGGCCAGAGGCGGAAACCGGAAAATATTGGCTACATCGGCGGGGTGCAGCATGTGCGCTCACCCTTGTACATTTAGTGTGAATAATGAGGGCGCCTTTATGGCGCCAAAGAGTAATCAAGTCGGGACAAGAATCCCATGTAATAAGGGATTTATCCCACAATGCTACGCATCCCTCTCCTTGTTCTATAAAAGGGAGGGAGCGCCCTTTGTGAAGGGGTTGCCCATTTTTGCATTCATAGGGTATACCGTTAGAGGAAGAAACGTTCTCTCTTCCTCTTTCTTTCCTCTTGTTTATGGTTTCGTTTCTCTTCTATGCTTCTTCCTCTTCATCGTTTTGAGTATCGAGCCTTGGCATCTCGTGTTCCTGTTTTTTGCCTGTTCTCTGTGCAAGATCCCGCTCGGCACGACAAGCCTGAGAGCTCCCCGACCGGCGGCTTGGCAGTAGACGACTATTGTAACCTGAGCTACTTAGGTCGGGCTCGATACCAGTATTGTATCTTAGTCTTGTTACATATACATGGAGGGTTCTGCGCACCGGTGTTTGTGTGGGTGTTTTGGTGTTCTCTTACCTCCGTTCTTGTACAAAGGGCGTGAGTTGGGTTGGTGTGGTGGGAGTGTGTGGGTGTGAGTCGGTGTCAAGTGCTCTCTCTCTCTCTCTCTCTCTCTCTCTCCCATTCGGTTGCTTCTGGAACGCGTCCGGAATCATCTTCACGGCTTCCCTTCTTCCCTCGTCCGAGACCCCCGTGGTCCCGCCCTTCTACACGCACGCGCGAAACTTCGTGACATATTTGGTGAACCCGACGTGAAGGGTGGCAAGGGAGGATGGAGTTGGAAGAAGACAACTTTGCGCAACTTTTTGTTGAAGCGATGAGGGAGTTTGGATGAGCAACAACAAGGAGAGAGACGGCGCAACAAGCTGTCAAATGCGTGGTCGAAAGAGTCGGCCGGTTCAATGGCCGTTTCGGTCGAGTCATCCACATCCGAATCACGCTCCATCCGAATCGGAATGCCGATCTTTTCGTGCCGCCTCCTCGCAGGCCGTTTCCCATCCCCCTTCGTTGGCATCGTGCCAGGACTCCTCGTCGGCACCTTCCTTCTCTCCGGTCTCATGTCGGCACACGGGCTCGACCACCGGAGTCTCCAGAATCCGCATGGAGAGCTCTTCTGAAAGGCGCGAAAGACCAGGGACGGGCTATAGAGCCCGATCGGTAGGGCTCGGTTCGGTACGATAGTGCCGGCGCGGAAGAGGGTGCGAAAAAAATTGGTCTCTTTTACATGAGGACACAAGCCGGCGCGGAAGAGGGTGAAGGCCGCAAATCTGGAAGCTAGCGGTCGAGGTTGCGGAGAGAGACTAGCAGGTTTTGGACACTGCTGCCCAAAACTCCGGACATTGGAGAATCAAGTGCAGGCGGCACTTGATCGATCGAAGTCCAGACGCTTCTCACCGAATGTGCTTGGGGAGCGGTTCCCCGAACGAGCGTCCGCAAATCATTACGGGACGGAAACACTACGTCTTATCCGGAGACTCAGGCAGCCGACAACGAGCGCCGGCATGAGACCTAGAGAGATGGGAAATGTAGGCGGGTACGCGAGAAGGAGAGCAACGACGAGTTCGGGAGAAGTACAAAGGATGAAGAGGAGAACGAAGATCGGTGCTACGGAGATCCTCACACCGATCTGGCTGTCGGCCCGAGTCCTATAGGAGAGATTGGTGGCGACAAGAGAACGGGACCCGGCAATCCAGAGAATGACGAATGAGAACCGGGTGGAGCGGACTTCCGAATAACCATTCCGGGAGGCCTACGAAGAGGCTGGGAACACGGTACGTCAGTACCACGGGAGAGGGTGTGGAGCGAGCCACCCTCTCGGCTTGCGAAAGAAGGAAGACCCAGGATAAGGGTCAGAGATACGACGAGCCCGAGGAGGATCCTTCACACCGGATCCGAAGACTCCGGCAGTCGGCCCGAGAGCCGATGTGAGACCTAGAGTGACGATCGGTGGCGGCGAGGGGACGAAGGCAAAGAACTGCAGGCGGGCAAACCGAGGTCCCACGAAGATCCTCACACTGACCCGGCGGTCGGCCCAAGAGCCGGCGTGAGTCCTATAGGAAAGGATGGTGGCGGCAGGTGAACGTGTTCAGACGATGGAAAGCAGAGAAGGAAGGTATTAGGCTGGCGAAGCGGCTACGAACCGAATCAGACCGACTGGCAAGGTCACGGGCATAAGGAAGTCCGGTCCTACGGGATCCCCACACCGAACCAAAGACTCTGGCAGTTCGGCCAACGTGGCAACATGAGACCGAGAGAGAAGGTTGGTGGCGGCGGGAAACGGGACCCGGCAACACGAAGGTGGACCCGGCTACGCGGAAGACACGAGGAGAGTCGCGAAGGACTCCGACAAAAGACACCCGAATTTCGGCAAGTTGAGAAACGGAGTCCGGTCCTATGGGACCCTCACACCGATCCGGAGACTTCGGCGGCCGGCTAACGGGAGTCGGCTTGAGACCTAGGGAGAAGGACGGTGGCGGATCAGGAGTCGGTAAGACAGGGGGTGGACGAAGTGCGAAACCCTTACCGCCGGTTACGGTTTCGGAAGGAGCTGGTAGGGGCAAACACGGGGAGGTGTGTCGGGCCGGAAAGGCACACCTGGGACGGAACAAGAGTCTCGCAAGTGGCCATCGCGGGCCGGATCGAAGCGTGACTACGGGACGGTGTTTGGCACAGGCGGTGCCGAACAAAGGAAGTGGAACGTGCCACATGGAGGTGTCGAAGTAGAAAGGCGAGCACGAAGAATGGGTTGCACGGTTCAGAGGTAGTGCATAGAAGGCCAGGGAAGGATCCTCCACACCGTTCCGAGGACCATGGTAGTTCGAGCCGATGTGGCGGCGTAAGACCATGGAGAAGGAAGTTGGCGGCGAGAGGACGAAGGCAACGCGAAACAACATGGGACGGCAATCAAGACAACCCGAATGGTCGACGGAGGCCAAGTGGGCCACTACGGGCGTTCCTCAAGCGGAGGACATCGGGCATACGGCGGAGAGCGGAGCGTGCATACGGCCGAACAAGGGCTAGCGAAAGTACGTGTACTACGGAGATCGCGGCGAAGGACCCATCGACGGGTCGAACGAGCCTACGGGTAGGTAAGCGCGAAGGAAGAACCAAAGCCGAAGATTCAAACCGGCAGCGGGGCCGGGATGCGGATTACAGAAGACCGGTTTCTCACCGGCCGAAATCTCTCATCCTTCACCGGATTTGGCACGTACCGGTGGACGTGCGGTTTGGTGGGGGCGGATGTCGTGAAGAATTTCGGCCAGAGGCGGAAACCGGGAAATATTGGCTACATCGGTGGGGTGCAGCATGTGCGCTCACCCTTGTACATTTAGTGTGAATAATGAGGGTGCCTTTATGGCGCCGAAGAGTAATCAAGTCGGGCCAAGAATCCCATGTAATAAGGGATTTATCCCACAATGCTACGCATCCCTCTCCTTGTTCTATAAAAGGGAGGGAGCGCCCTTTGTGAAGGGGTTGCCCATTTTTGCATTCGTAGGGTATACCGTTAGAGGAAGAAACGTTCTCTCTTCCTCTTTCTTTCCTCTTGTTTACGGTTTCGTTTCTCTTCTTTGCTTCTTCCTCTTCGTCGTTTTGAGTATCGAGCCTTGGTATCTCATGTTCCTGTTTTCTGCCCGTTCTCTGTGCAAGACCCCGCTCGGCACGACAAGCCTGAGAGCTCCCCGACCGGCGGCTTGGCAGTAGACGACTGTTGTAACCTGAGCTACTTAGGTCGGGCTCGATACCAGTATTGTATCTTAGTCTTGTTACATATGCATGGAGGGTTCTACGCACCGGTGTTTGTGTGGGTGTTTTGGTGTTCTCTTACCTCTGTTCCTGTACATAAGGGCGTGAGTTGGGTCGGTGTGGTGGGAGTGTGTGGGTGTGAATCGGTGTCAAGCGCTCTCTCTCTCTCTCTCTCTCTCTCCCGTTCGGTTGTTTCCAGAACACGTCCGGAATCGTCTTCTCGGCTTTCCTTCTTCCCTCGTCCGAGACCCCCGTGGTCCCGCCCTTCTACACGCACGCGCGAAACTTCGCGTCAAACAAGGCAAACGATCCGGAGATGGATTAAGAGCGGCTAGACTCATCCACTGGCAACCACTTAAACCTCCTCACACTCACACATAATGATGAAAGGAGACCAATATATGATTTTGGTTGAAAATATTTATAGAGAAATATCCCTTTTGTTACAACAAAGTGGTATCACAAAATGAAATGCCACGAAAGAAATGGTTTTTACAAGGTTTAAACAAACAAAAATAGGAGATGGGAGAATAATACAACCAATTAGAGCCTCCGGTGAAGGTAAATGGAGTGGTCTGTGAAGATCGTGCCTCAATGTCGTAATAGTGTCTTCGGGCCACACCGTGCTCCCTTCGACACAGTTGGCAAGCGAGTTAGCCAACTCCCTTCACGAAGCTATCCACGTGTAATGAGGTCGGAGCCATGAAGACAACGATGACCTCCGAAATGGAAAAGGAGGTTGATAAGAAGATGTGAAAGTATAAATAACAGTGTTGTGATATGGGGATCACAGAGGAGGAAATAAGTTTAACTACAAATATTAAAAAGGTTCAATGATAAAGTTAGGGTGTGGTAGAAGGACACGTATTGTGGTGCGTTTAAAACAATAAAAAAGTCTTAGCTCAATTGATAAGAGTTTGTAACATGATTGAGAGGGGGGGAATAGAGCAGGTAATTGGGAAAGAAAAAGTGTGGCATGTGCTAAAATAAAAAGCACCCAATAATTGTATTGGGGAACAAGCCTTTTAAAACCTATAAAAGGGCAAAGAGAACTCATGGTTAAGGGGAGAATATAAAGAACCAGATATGATTCTTGTGCAGCGGAAGAGATGTGTGTTATGTGTATGTGTGAGAGGAAAGAGAGAAGAGAAGAGAAAACACAAGATAGATTAGATAGAATGGAAAATAGAATACTCAAGAAGAAGGTGTATATTCACAAGGAGAATAACAAATACAAAATGTAGCATTACAAGGAGTCACAACCGACTTAGTATGAAGTAGGAGAAGGGTGCTTTATATAAAGTCACCCTCGCTCTTCATTATCTCACTACAACAACAACTCTCTTGGGGAATGTGAAGACTCATAGTCATAGGGAATATGGAACTCATTAGTTATGTGTCATAGAATATAGTTAATGTGTAGAGAGTAGTGGTGTGACTCTTGACCTTTGAGTGATCATAGATTCTCAAAGGGTGTGTTCACACGTTGCACTAGGTTGACCTTGATTCTCAACACGCCCCCTCAAGTTCAACTCGGGTCGATTGCTTTCGGTTGATGTCCGCTTTGGCTGGTATCCGGTTTAGATGATCTCCGGTGTTCGCTTCGGCTCATACCCAGTTCAGACAGTATCCGGTTCTCTCTTGTACTCCCCCTCAAGCTTGGCAAGTTAGGGATCGTCAATCTATGGTCTGACATGAATTGCTGAAGCTTGTCGGCTCCTAGGGCTTTGGTGAAGATGTTGGTTGTCTCAAGATTCGTGTTGATGTGTTGAAGGTCAACATCTCCGGTCTAAACACGCTCTCGAATGAAGTGATAGTGCACTTTGATATGCTTTGTGTGTGTCTGGAACACCGGGTTCCAAGCTAGATAGATACTGCTCATGTTGTCGCAATAAAGGGGAGTCAGATCCTTGATGCGAACGCCCAGATCCTTCAAAATCCTCTTGAACCAGAAGAATTCACATGCAGTCACGATTGTGCCCATGTATTCAGCCTCCGTGCTCGAAAGTGCGACGATATGCTTCTTCTTACTACTCCAAGATATTGCTCCGCTGCTGAGCGATAAGACAAATCCGGAGGTCGATCATCGATCGGCTTTGTAGCCGGCCCAGTCGGCATCTATGTACCCTTCGAGTTGAATTGGTGTCACCGATTTGTAGAGAATGCCGTCATCCATTGTACCACTCACATATCGTAATACTCACTTAGTGCAACCGAAATGGATATCGCGCGGAGTTTGCATGAATTGGCTAGGGAATCCGACTGGATAGCTAAGGTCGGGTCGAGTGATTGAGAGATAGATGAGGCTCCCGATTAGTTGATGATATTGAGTTGGATCGCACTCATCTGTGCCGGAATCAACATCTATTTTGAGGTTTCTATCGAGAGGGGTTGCCACAGATTTGCACTTAGCCATCTTGAACTTGTATAACAAGTTGAGGATGTAGTGCCGTTGAGAGATCATAATGCCGGCCGGAGTCCAAATTACCTCGATGCCAAGTAATGGACCTCCTTCATGTTCATCATCTCAAATTTTCCGAAGAGGAGGAACTTGACCTTGTTGATGTCGACTAGACTTTCACCTCCAATGACCAGATCATCTACGTATAGGATGATGACAATTGGGCTTCTTGAGCCATTTCGTACGTAGAGGGAGTTGTCGGATTTCGACATTCGAAAGCCGATTCGATGAAGATATTGCGTTATCTTCGAAAGCCAAGCACACGTTGCTTACTTGAGGCCATAGAGAGGCTTCTTGAGTTGGCAAACAACTTTAAGATGAATGTTGGATTCGAAGCCGAGTGGTTGTACCATGTACACCTCTTCTAGTTCGCCTTGAAGAAAGATGTTCTTGACGTCCATCTGGTGGAGATGCCACCCTTTCGCTCTTGTGAGTGCGATTACTGTCCGCACAATCGTCATCTTTGCCACTGGGGCAAATGTCTCTTCGTAGTCGACTCCATGTTTTTGTGCGTATCCTTTCGCTACGAGTCGAGCTTTGTAGTGGTTGACGGAGCCGTCGACTTTACACTTCACCTTATAAATCCATCTACAACCAATTGCCTTCTTGTGCGGTGAGTGGGGAACGAGATCCCATGTCTCATTTTTGGAGAGTTCTTGCATCTCCTCATTCATTGCTTCAATCCATCTGGGGTTCTTCACGGCTTCGGAAAACGTTTGCGGCTCTCGTACAGTCGCAACCTTCATCATAATGGTATCCATATACTCATCGTAGCCGAATCGGCCTACTAGGTTTTTATCTCGGGTGGATCGGCGGAGCTTCTCCTTTGTGGATACAAAGGCTTTCTTCGCCCCATTTGTCCGGATGTCGAGGCCTTCGAATTCACTATCGAGGGGGCGAGTCAACTCGACCTCGATCTGATGTTCATATTCTAGCATTTTGGCCTTCCCTTTGTCCAACTTCGGACTTGGCCGAGATATGCTTTGATCGCTCGGAGGCTCTTATGGCCCACTAAGCCTTGTCGTAATTGGGCATTCTTCGAACATGTGTTCGAGTCAATCTCCACTAAGCCTTGTTTGGTGGATTTCGGGTCAACTGGAAATGGTTTGGGAGGATTCGGCTCAGGTTCGTACCATGATGCCGATTCATAGAAGAATACTTCTCGACTCACATGAGCCTTTCGAGTCGAGGGGTTATAGCACTTGTACCCCTTTTGCTCTAGTGAGTATCCTACAAGGATACATTTCTCCGACTTCGGGTCGAGATTTTGTCGCTTCTCGTTGGGGATCTGCATGTATGCAATGGATCCGAATATCCTAACATGTGATAGATCAAGCTTCTTTCCAAAAAACTTCTCGTGCGGGGTAACCTCATGCACGCCGGATGTTGTACACCGGTTCATTAAGTAGATGGTTGTGTTGGTGTCTTCTGCCCAGTATGACTTTGACATGTGCTTCTTGTTAAGCATGGCCCATGCTACTTCGAGGATGTGCCGATTCTTTCATTTGGCTACTCCGTTCTGTTGTGGCGTATGTCGACACGAAAACTTGTGCCGAATTCCTTCTTTCTGGAGAAAAGCCGAAAATTTGTCGGAGAAGTACCCTTTTTCTCCATCCGAATGAAGACATTGTACATGTGGACCTATTTCCTTTTCGACTCCACTCTTGAATTTTTGGAAGTTTTTGAACACTTCGCTCTTTTGTTGCATGCGGTAGATCCAAGTGTGGCTGGAGAAGTCGTCGATGAAGGCCACGTAGTATTGACATCCACTGAATGTAGCCGTCTGAGCTGGTCCCCATACATTAGAATGAATTATGTTGATGGCTCACGTTCCTCTCCTTCGGAAATGGGTGCCGATGTTGCTTGCCGAATTGGCATGCTGCACATACGCCTTCAATCTCTTTCTCTTTGAAGGTTGGGATTGTGATAACGAACTCCTTTCAATTACATTGACTTGAGCTTTTGGAGGTTGATGTGGCAAATCCGCTTGTGTGACAACTCTATGTTGGTGTCGCCTTTGATGCCTTTTGCAAACATGGCCGATTTCATCTCATGCTACTCAAGAATGAACATTCGACCCTCTGTTCATCCGCGAGCGATGAGTCGACCCTCTTTCTTAATGAAGCCTTGATTAAATCAAAACAATTTGGCCGACGGAGACCAAATTCTTCATAATGGTAGGTACATGCAAGACATTCTTAATGTAAGTTTGGTTAAACCTTCTTTTCCAAATGGAACATTGCCGATGTGCCAAATCGGATGAGTAGTGTCATCTTTGGTTTCGACATAGCCGGGTCGGTCCGACTCTCGAAGTTTTGATGAGACGTCATATGGTTTGAGGCACCAGAATCGACGAACCATACGTCTTTCAAACTAGAGGCACTATTTGAAGTAGAGGCCGATATAGAATTTGCTCTATGTCTCATCGCAAACATTATGCCACGATCGTCATAGTCAGAGTTGGTGGCGTAATTGGTGAGTTGTCGGCTAGTGGAAGTCGACTCACGCATCTTCTTTTGGCACTCTTCTTCGTGGTGGCCGATTTTTCCACAATATCTGCATTCGATCGAGTTTTGTCAGATTGAACCGGAATGGAAGCTCCCCCCTTCTTCCGAAGGTTCCTTGGTGGCTTCCGTCTTGTTGCTGAAATTACAAGTTGTTTTGCAAGTAGGGGCTCGTCTGCCTTGTCTTTGGCCGAATCGGCCTCTTGCTCGGCCACCTCCGTTCGAATGTGTGTAGAGCATGTGGCCTTCCGAGGCATTGCCCCTTGTTTGAACATGGTTCTCTTCGACCAACAACATGGATTGAAGATCGACAAAAGAGGGAGGATTCTCCTGTGCTAGTACGACGGTACTCATTGTGCCGAACTGTGGTGCAAGGCCGCCAAGGCATATTTGCTTCATCTCATCATCAACCACATTGACGCTTATTGAGCCAAGCGAGTCACAAAGCTCCTTGACTTCAAGGTGTAGTTTGTGATGGACATATCCCTTTGTTGGATATTATTCAACTCTTGGTGGAGTTGATGAAGCGTAAGTGTATGCGGAAACGTATGAGGATCTGTCTTAGTTCATACTCAGAAGACAACACAGAAAGAGAGGCAAAGATATACACACTTTTAAGATTTAATGGAAGCTCTGTTGGAGTCACCTTTAGTGCTCGCTCAGGTAAATTCTCGATGACCCAGGCAGCCAAAGATAGGCTAACGAGAGGGTATGCATCCCTCTCACTCTTAGAGAGACAATGCCATCAGGCATACTTTCAAGAGCCACGGACTAAGGGATGGCTTTTTGACTCATTAGTGACCCCGTCCCTCATGTATGCATCAGTAGTATGGGCTCCAGGTTTACCATCTTTCATGTGGACGCAATTAGAGACCTTTAGTGACGATGTTATCACGTCAACTCCGAAGCAAATCGACAGTACCACATGACATTATTAGAGCTGAGTTCAGTCTACCCCCGATGTTAGTAGAAGCACTCTTTCAAGTGGTAGTTTTTATTCATCGGATACATAGCCAACCACAAGATAGGATATCCCGTCGAGCCTTTGAGGCGTCTCGATCTTTATATGTGTCTGGCGACACTAACTCTTGGTATAGCATCGTGGTGAGTTGGCTCCGTGCGAACGGCATAGACATTAATAACCTACCTCCCCTTAAGTACAACCATGGGACTGATCAAACTTTAATCTCTCACGAAGATCGTAATAAAGTGATACGCCAAGAAATATGGCAAATTTACACTCGATACAAATGGATCACCCCACGAGAACCACTCCCATCTAAAATGGTGTACTATAAGGAACACTTCTTGCGCTTCTCTACGCTAGGCTTTATTACACGACCAAGATATTTAGATACATTCTTATCAAATGCACTAAGGGTGGCCATTGGACAACTTAGGATATCATCTCACCAACTTGAGATTGAGAATGGTCGGGCTAATAGAGTCCCTAGAGAGGAAAGGTTATGTAGGTTATGCCACATAGAGATAGAGGATGAGTATCACTTCACATGCAAATGCCCAACTTATGCCGAGATACGAGCGGAATACCAAGACATACTAGGACCCTCTCCCACCCTCTCCAAACTATTAGATACCCCGAATGTAAAGAGACTAGGTAGATATATCTTAGACCTAAAACAACATAGGGAGAATAAATTACAAAGTGCTAACGATAACCCTCTTAGTATTCATCACCATGTAACTAGTGTAATTTTTCAGGAACAAGGGGAGACGATGAATGTGGATACACTTACGCCGCTCGGCCTCTCCCTTGAGGAAGCAGAAATGCAAAGAACAACGAAACGCCCTCGAATGTTGGGCTTCAAAACAAGTCAACGTGGAGTAGACAAGATTAAGAAGATAAGGGAACGTGAGCTACGTCGACTAGAAGCTATGGTTGGGGTACCTCTTACATGGGGACCACAGGCCACATCCACATCGCAACCCTTTGACCTTCCGCTTCTCTTCGAGAGACTTGGATGGAAATGAAAATAACAATTGTATAACACCATTTTCATTGTAGTAGAACATGTTTCTATATAAAACATGTTTGTTATTTTTTAGAACTATTTAGCTTAAACTCTATTTTTCATCTTATTTTTATTTTTACTTCGATGAATGGGTAAATATCCCATTTTTGTTGTAAACCATTTGTCTCATGGGCCAATTTTGGCCTTAGAAGACGTTAATATATCTTTCTTTCTTTCTTTCTTTCTTTCTCTCTCTCTCTCTGAGACTCGATATTGAAAAGAATAGCGCGGAATACTGCTCGGCCACAACCGAGCCTTAGATCACTTCTTTGAGAATCAAACACAGGAATGGGGTTGGGGATAAGTACACGTACACACACGAACAATAGAGAGTACACATGATGTTTATGTGAAAAACCCTAATAGGGAAAAACCACGGGAGCCCACAAACTCCAAACTATCACTATATGAGAAAGGTACAATCAGAGACTCGGAGGCAACAACCTTGAGCTCTGTATCTTTGCCAAACAATGGTTATAATAGAGTATTGCTCTGTATCTCCTCTCTCGCTCTCTTCCTCTCTCTCTATACAACAATTATACACATACAACAATATGACAACACTATCTACTGTGATTGCCCTAGGTCATATTTATACTCATATGAACTTAGGGCTATTTGCAAATATAGCCTCAAGAGGCTTACTCAAAACATATTTACAAATATGTCTTCTCTTCCGGTTCTCACCAGGTCCATCCGATCTAGTTTTCGGATCTCATCGGGCCCTCTTTATTCATAACCGGATCCCATCCAGAGGGATCGACTTCCCAACAATCTCCCCTTTCACTCCGGCATGGGATGTCTCGTCAGCCCGATCCGCTTACGACACGCGTCCAACTTGTCGGTTTTCAACACCTTGGTCAGCATATCCGAGCTGTTCTCCTCTGTGTGGATCTTTGTCAGCATGAACTCTTGATCTTCTACTCTCTCCCGGATCTAGTGGTAGCTCCGCTGGATATGTTTCATCCTGGAGTCGTAGGCCGCGTTCCTCGTAAGGTGGATGGCACTTTGACTGTCGCAGTAGAGCCGATATTCCTCCTGTTGGATCCCTAGCTCTCTGATGAAGCCCTTCATCTAGATTATCTCCTTGCTAGCTTCCACAACTGCCATGTACTCCGCCTCCGTGGTTGACAACGCAACCGTCTTCTACAGCCTCGACTGCCACGAAATAGCTCCCCCTGCATAAGTCATGACATATCCGGATGTAGACTAGCTGGTATCCACATCAGCCGACGTATCCGAATCGGTGAAGCCTTCCAAGAGGGGTTTACCGGAGCTGAATCGAAGGCACATAATCAAGGTTCCTTTCAGATACCAGAGTATCCACTTGACTGCGTTCCAGTGCTCTCTTCCAGGATTGCTCATGATTCGGCTAACTACTCCGATAGCGTAACCGATGTCCGGCCGGGTACACACTATCGCATACATCAAGCTCCCGATGGTAGAGGCATATGGTATCTTCATCATATCTGTCTTCTCTGCCTTTGTCTCCGGGCTTTTCTTTTCAGACAACTTGCAATTTGCCGGAAGTGTCGATCCGACCGGTTTCACCTCCGACATGTTGAACCTTTGAAGCACCTTTGTCATGTACTTCTCCTGTGACAACCACAACAGTTTCTCTGACCGGTTCCGGATAATGTGCATTCGCAATATCTGTCTTGGCGGACCCAAGTCTTTCATTAAGAAGGTCCGGTTCAGAGCCTTCTTTAGCACCCGAATCTTGCCTTGTTCTTGTTCGACGATCAACATATCATCCACATATAGGAGTATTAGGAAATCTTCTCCGACAAATTTCTTCACAAACATGCAGTGATCGGCCTGCATCTTGTGGTACCCTTCGTTTGTCATGAGGAGTCGAACGTCTAGTACCATTGCAGGGGAGCTTGCTTCAATCCATACAAGCTCTTCTTCAACCAGCACACAAGGTGCTCCTTCCTTTTCTTCTCAAATCCTTCCGGTTGATGCATGTAGATCTCTTCTTCGAGGTCGCCATGTAGGAATGCCGTCTTGACGTCTAGTTTCTCTAGCTCGAGGTCCATGCTTGCCGCTATGCTTAATACCGTCCGGAGCAAAAATCTCGTCGAAGTCTACTCCCTTCTTCTACTGGAAACCCTTCACTACAATTCGGGCTTTGTATCTTGACGGGTTTCCGGCATCTCCCGGTTTTAGCTTGTACACCCACTTGTTTCGGAGTGCTCTCTTCCCTTTCTACAACTTCGTCAGTTCATATGTGTGGTTCTCATGCAGAGAATCCATCTCATCCTGCATGGCACTCAACCACTTGCGGTTGTGGATGTCTCTCTTTGCTTCTACGAAGCTTTCCGGCTCCCCCTCATCGGTTAGCAACACATGCTCTGCATCTGGAAATCTTTGGGGGCACTTCTCTCTCGGAGAGGGCGTCTCCGTCCTTGGTTTTTGACTATTGGTTCCTCCATTTGTTCCTCATCCTCATCCGATTCGAGATCTTGTCCGGTTCTGGTGTCTTCTTCTTCTTCGGTCGCTTTGGTTTCTTGTCCTCATTGGGCCGGCTCATCAAGTGTCATCCGGTTGCCGGCCAACATCCAGTTTTCAACTGGGTAGGTCCTTGTGTCCTCAAACTGGTTTTCATTGGATGATTTGGAGTTCATCTTCTTCTCCGACTCCTAGTCGGCAATGGTCCTGTCTTCCATGAAGACTATGTCCCGACTTCGGAACACCTTCTTGTCAACCATATCCCACACCCGGTAACCGAACTCATCATTGCCGTATCCAAGGAATATGCATGGTCGGGACTTCGGATCCAGCTTTGCTCTCTTGTCCTTCGCCACATGCACGTAAGCGAGACATCCGAACACCTTTAGATGCCGGTAGGATACGTCCTTACCGATCCATCACGTAAGTTGCCGTCATCAGTGCCTCAACCCAAAACATCTTGGGTAACTTGGCATGTGCAAGCATGCTCCGGACTCTCTCCATTATGGTCCGGTTGTTAGGAGCAATACTAAGACAAAGAAGTATTGTCAGGAATAGTACTAAGACAGGGAAGGAATTAGTACTAAAAGATGAGGATTAGTACTAAGGGAGGTGTAGAACTCTCGAGAGAAGGAAAGAGTGAGTGAGAGAGAGAGAGAGAATGATGATAACAAAATATATATATTATGTTAAGAGAATATACAATAGTAGCTAGGAGGCTTAAGATTGGCATTGAACTAATTTGGTTCGAAATAATGCCTTGTGCCTCCTTTTATAGTGTTCTTAGGAGTACTCTTGAAGTTTCTAAAATGTTCTAGAGAAATATGGAATATACATCAATTTTCTATAGTAAAACTTAAATGAAAATATTTTTTGTATTACAACATATAGTCTAATGGTCAAGAGTTTGACCCATGTAACATAAGGTCATGGGTTCGAGTCTTGCCATATCATGACATTATCCTCCCTTTAAAATGATGAGTGTCACGATGGGACTATATCCTAGCCAATTGACTAAATAGTAGAGCTTGTTGCGAACAATCTTGAAATCGAGGATGGCGGCAATCGAGCTTGACGTCGATTTAACACACGAGCATTAGAAAATGCCTCTAGAAGATCCCTCTAAAAAATGCCTCCATTGTGTAAAAGAGTCTACTATTGCTAATAGCTCCTTATCATGAATTTCATGGTTGATTTCGGCGGCGTCAAACTTGCGTGAGTGGAAAGCCACAGGATAGAGCTTTTCATCATCGCCTTGTTGTGACAAAATGCTACCCAACGTGAAATCTGACGTGTTTGCTTCGATGATGAATGGTTTTTTCTGTTATTAACCGTTCGGTTGTAGCAAGGAGTGCGGGCGACTTTGTGATATAGTAGATAATGTAATAGTAAAAGAAGAGATTCTAAGCGCACAGAGAGAGAGAGAGAGAGAGAGAGAGAGAGAGAGAGAGAGAGAGAGATTCAAGAAGTTTTCATTAAGATGAAAGGAAAGACCTTATGCAGCAAACTAGTTTCGCTCGCTTAGAGCTCATCAGTGCAAAAGGTCATGAAAATACAAATGGTGGTTTATATAGGATGTTGAGAATGGGGAAGGGAGGAGAAAGAGGGAAAGTATAATCATAGTGAGTGGGGTGTAATAAGAGTGTAAATAGATGGAAGGTTGTAAGGATTTAAGGTGGAAGATCTTGATGATAGGGGGGGTGGTGATAAAGGGGGAAATGAGTTGGTGATAGGAAGATTGATAGGGTGATAAGACAGATGAGTGAGTGGGATATGGTGATAAGGGGAAATGAATGAGTGATAGGGTATGTAATTATAAGTACGTAAATATAAGATGGTGAGAAGGTGAAAATTAAGGAAGGGAATAAGAAGGGAAAGGAAGGAAAATGAAAAAGGAAGTTAGTAAGAGGTGGTGGGGAGAAGGTTTGAGGGAAACGAGGGAAGAGAGAGAGTGTATAAAAAGGTAGTGAGAGGTATAGGGGAGGGGGAAGGGAGAAGGGAGAAAAAAGGGAGAGAGAGAGAGAGAGAGAGAGAGAAGGAATGAGTGAAGATATAAAATAGTAGTAAGGGAGGGAGGGAGAGAGAGAGAGAGAGAGAGAAGGAATGAGTGAAGATATAAAATAGTAGTAAGGGAGGGAGAGAGAGAGAGAGAGAGAGAAGGAATGAGTGAAGATATAAAATAGTAGTAAGGGAGGGAGAGAGAGAGAGAGAGAGAGAGACAAAAATATAGATTTTAGTGAAATATAAGGGAATGATAGGGGAGTATAGATAGGAGGGAAGGGGAAAAAAGAGATGTGTGTGACTAGTAAATAGTAGTAAGGGGGAAGGAGGGAGGAACGAGGAAGGGGGATAGATGAAGGGTGAGAAAATATGTTTATGGGGGTTCTAAGATGTTTTTAGTTTTGACTAGAAAAGAGTGGAGGTTTTTGGATTTTGTCCAACAAATAATGGGTTTAGGGAAATGTTGTAGTTGGGGATCTAATTGTAGGCTAGAAAGAAAGAAAGATGTATTAACGTCTTCTAAGGCCAAATTTGGCCCATGAGACAATTGGTTTACAACAATAGAGTATTTATCCAGTCATCATAACTAAAATAAAATTAAGTAAAAAAATAGAACTTAAACTAAAAGAGTTCTAGTAGTGTACAATATGTAGTATACTCGAAAGTGACTATACACTAAGCCTAATTTTATTTCCACCCAAGCCTCTCGAAAAGAAGTGGGGGGTCAAAGGGTCTTGATGTGGGTTCCAATGTAGAGAGTGCCCTAGCCATGGCTTCTAGGCGGTGTAGCTCACGTTCCCTTATTTTCAATATTGCTTCCACATCACGTCGAGTTGCTTTGAAACTCGGCACCCGAGGACGTCTGGTTCTTCTCTGGTTTTCTGCCTCATCAATGGAAAGGCCGAGTGGTGCAAGTGTGTCGGCATTCGTTGTCTCCTCAGGTTCCTGAAAAACTTCATTTGTTACATGTTCGTGATCATTAGCAACATTATTGTCAACATTTTGTAACTTATTCTCTCTGTGTTGTTTTAGCTCTAGAATGTATTTGCCTAATTTCTTTATATCTAGAGTATCTAATAGTTTGGGGAGGGTGGGAGACAGACCAAGTATGTCTTGGTATTTTGCCCGTATCTCGGCATAGGTTGGACACTTGCATGTAAAGTGGTACTCATCCTCTATCTCTATGTGACATAACCTACATATCCTTTCCTCCCTAGGGACTCCACTAGTACGGCCATTTTCAATCTCAAGTTGGTGAGATGATATTCTAAGTTGTCCAATGGCAACCCTTAGTGCATGTGGTAAGAATACATCTAGATATTTTGGCCGCGTGATAAAACCTAACTCAGAGAAGTGCATGAAGTGTTTCTTATAGTACGACATTTTAGATGGGAGTGGCTCTAGTGGGGTGATCCATTTACACCGAGTGTAAATTTGCCATATTTCTTGGCGTATTACTTTATTGCGGTTCTCATGAGAGATTAAGGTGTTATCACTCGTGTGGTTGTACCTAAGGGGAGGTAGGTTATTAATGTCTAGACCATTCTCAAGAAGCCAACTCACCATCATGCCATACCATGAGCTAGTATAGCCGGACTCATACAATGATCGAGAGGCCTTAAAGGCTTGATGAGATATTCTATCATGTGGTTGGCTATGTATCCTATCAATGAAGACTACAAGTTGAAAAAGTGCCTCTACTAGCATTGGGGGTAACGTGAACTCGGCCCTAATAATGTCATGTGGTACAGTCGATTTGCTTCGGAGTTGGCGTGATAGCATCATCACCAATGGTCTCTCTAATTGCATCCACAGGAAGGATGGTAATCCTGGAGCCCAAACCGCTGATGCATACATGAGGGAGGGGGTCACTAATGAGTCAAAGAGCCACCCTTTAGTCCGTGGCTCTTGAAAGTGTGCTTGGTGGCATTGTCTCTCTAGGAGTGAGAGGGATGCATGTCCTCTCGTGAGTCTATCCTTCGTTGCCTGTGTCATCGAAAATTTACCTGAGCGGGCACTAAAAGTGACTCCGAGATAGACGTACGATCCAACCACCTCGAATGGGCTATGGGAGATAGTTAGGTGACACTTAGCTCTAACTTGGGCCGATGTGTGGAAGATAAGGACTTTCGTTTTCCCTAGATTCACTACCAATCCTCGTTGTACACAAAAGTCATCTAAGGCATTAAGGTGCCTCTGTAGGTCGTGTTCGGATTCAGAGAGCAAAACTATGTCATCCGCATAGAGCAAGATACGAACCTACGTATCCCCAAGGACCACTCCGGTGCCTCCCTCATGAGCAATAAAATCTGTGATCTCATCAATGTAGATCCCAAAAAGCGTCGGTGATAGGGGGCAACCTTGTTTTACACCAATAGTGCTAGTGAAACGATTGGATAGGCCACCTGGGCATCAGACACACCCGGACACTTGTTCGTATAGTGCGTAGATGGCCCATACCATATCATCTGGTATCCTCAAGCTTTTAAGTCTATCAAACAACCGCTCTCTAGGGACTGTGTCAAAGGCTTTGCGGAAGTCCACAAAACAACAATATAATTTCTTCTTGCGAGCCTTAGTTTGGTCAATTAGGCATCTAAGTGTGAAGATATGATCAATAGTGGACAAGGCTCGTCTAAAGCCAGCTTGTTCAGGTGCACGAAGGTTTAGGGTCTCCATGTAGTCGCTAAGCTCTGCTTCCATTACTGCACCATATAACTTAGCAAGGGTATGGCCTATCATAATGGTCCTATATGTATTTGGGTCCATGGGGTCCCCCCCTTTATGTATGGGGGCCATTGTATTCATAGTCCACTGTGGTGGAAAATCCTTCGCAAGGGCACGATTGAAGATTAGAGTTAGCAAGGGAGCTAGGCACTCTCTCGCATATATAATGTGTTCTGCTCGCAATCCTGTGTGGTCCATGGACTTCCTATGTTGTAATTTCTTTATGACCTTCATGATCCTAGAGGTCGTGAAAAGTGTCCCCCTGGTAGGCCGGGGTGTGGAAGGCATTGGAAAGGGTGGTTGGTTTGGGATTTGGTAAAGTCTCTCTGTATATGTGTGCCAAGTTTCGGGATCTTCGATGGGTGTTTGTGGTCTTGGCTCTCGTAGTCTCTTCCATGCCGTGGCGCAATCGCTACTCATGAGCATATGGTAGAGTTCCCAGTATTGGGATGCCTCCCACGCTCGTCTCTTACGACGTGTCATCTTACGCATTTCTTTGCGAGCTTGTATGGAGGTAATACTACCATTGAGTTGCGATACTGTAAGTTGTCTATGTAGGTCCCTACAATCCTTGTCATACCATTTATTTTGTGGCATTGATCCTGATCTACCTTGATTTGAGTGTTTTGTATATGGGAAACTGCTAGCTGTTGCGGAGTGAAGGATGTGTGTGAGTTTTGTACTAAGGCTTTCTAACGGTAGGGAGGGATCAAGGGAGGGGAGATGGGCCTGAACATGTTGAGAGTATATGTCAGAGAGCTCATGTGTGAAATGTATTGTGGTGTGATGGCATGGTTGACTAGACTTGGTGACCTTAGAGATATCACATTTTAGCTCGAAGTATAAGAAACTATGGTCTGCGCCAATAGGGCATGGGGCCACTCGGAAGGAGTTAATCATGTGGGTAGCTTCAGGGCGCCCTATTAGATAGTCAACTGTGCTTTCCCCTCCTCCATGTGGGAAACATGTGAGCTCTTCCGAGCCCGGCCACTTAGCTAAACCATTATATATGACCATCTGGTGCCGACTGCCAAGTTCGAGCAGATGATGGCCAAAGCTCGTGGCGTCCGCACCTTGATCCTTTGATCTACGTGTGGTGCCTATGTCTAAAGGATCAACATTTACCCTTTCTAGGTTTCTATTCATCTGAAATACTCTGCATTGTCGGGATTGGGTTCTCGCATTGAAGTCTCCTACAAGAAATACTTCTCCTTGGGAAGAATATCGGATTATGTCATCTGATAGGGGTTCGTATGGAGAAGGCCCATGTGGCATTCCTTCATCGACTAATCTCGTCAAGCCACCAATATTATAACGGGATCCTTTTGGGGGAAAGTAACAAATGGCGAAAAATACTGCATGGTCTTTGCTTGTGGAGACTTTCACCCACATAAAACGAGCTTCTGGGTCTATCTTCATTATTTCTATCCTATTATGTAGCTCTCTACGAAATAGTATCGCGACACCTCCAAATCCCCTAGTAGTGTGTCGACGTGAGGTTTGTCTAAAAGAGGACGCCCAACGGAATCCTTCGACCCGTGGGAGTCCTCTATTTGGGCTCTGATGTGTTTCTACCAAGAAAAGTATATCAGATACCTTTAGTATCTCCTCTAGGCGGCCAGGGTGTGCCCAGAGTGCGCCATTACAATTCCATAGGGTCATCCTAAGTGCATTTTCTGTCACATGGGCCACACGCCGTCAATTAGTAGTGCGATCATTTATGATCACTCGCCCGTCTCGGTAAAAGGCGCGATGGCCTTCTTTACGAGCTTGCATAACTCATGGCATACAACTCTTGCGATGCTCAATTTGCATCTTAGTGAGGTCTTCATCGATATAGATGGGGTCCCCATCCATTCCTCAAAGGATTGGTCTCTTCTTAAAGAAAGTGATTCTAGAGTCTAAGTCTTTAAATTGAAGGACTAAGGCTCTCTTCCTAGTTGTGTCACGCCCGGCCCTCCATGCTTTGGTGATAGGTAGGGCCTCTGTGTACCCTAACATTTTCCCAAGTGTTTGTGCGTCCTCATTTGGGGATGCACCTTCCTTGAGCCCAGTGACACGTACATTTAAGCGTCGGGCCTGACGCATTTTCTCTTCTTCAAGGGTGGTATTAACAATATTTTCATCTTTTATTTCTTTTTTAATGTTTCTTTTAACCACATCTACCCAACCCGTTTTAGCTAACTCTATGTTATTATTAAATTCCTCTTTAACTTTTTTAATTTCGTCCTTTATATCCTCTATAGAGGATATTTCACCGTCTTCTCGAGATACCTCGATGTCCTTATGTTGTTTTTTAAGGTCGATGTTTTCTACTTTAAGTTGTTCTATTTCGGCCTTGAGGGCATCTTTTTCCTCTCTATCTTTTTTCTTGTGGGTTTCGGTGTCTTTTACCCATTTTTTCATATCCATCTCTATTTTTGTTAAACGATTAAACATATCTAAAAAGTCCTCCTTACTTATAGCCTCGTCTTGTATATCCTTATGTTCCTTAGTCCGTCTAGACGTCATTGTGGTGTCAATAAGAAAAAAAAGGTAAAATAAATGGGTTCGAGACTTAGCCGAGTTTGTGTGTATGTCGCAATCACATCGGCATTTTGTAGCACGCGACGAGCACACCAAAAGAACCCACCCACGAACTCGTCAAGAAAATGGCACTTCACCACATCAAGAGAAAACGGAGAAGAAACACCCCGTGACGGCGACGGTGACAGTGGCAGTCGTCAAACGACGGTAGACGACGGCAGCAGACGGCAGACGACGGAAGACGACTGCAGACTGTAGAAGACGGCTGTAGACGACGGCGACGACGACGACGACGACACTAGCTGGCGACAGCAACGGCAGAGAGAGACGAGGAAGAGAGAGAGAGAGAGAGAGCAGACGGCGACGGTTGCAGCGGCTGCAGACAACGGCTGTAGACGACGGCGACGAGAGCGACAGCAACGCAACGGTAGAGAGAGCCGTTAGAGAGACGCAACGCAACGGCGAATATCTAAGTTTAAAGATAGTGGGCGGGGTGGTTTTTTTAGTTTTTTCTTTGAAGAGGAGAGTGTGTTTAAGGGAGTAAGGGTGTTTTCTAAAGTTCTTTAGAATAAAATGCGTGGGATAACCTCGGGCCCTAGGTCTCGTAAAGAATTTCTTTTGCATATTTAAATAACCTAGGGATGTGCTTTCTCTAACCATATATCTTTTTAATTCATTCGAAACGAAACTATTTTTAACATGGAGAGGGTGATTGGAGAAATAAGGGATGTATTGATATGTATTAAGTGTTTTTTGAAAGCAATTAAAAGTGAATCTATTATTATCTAAGTTAATCCATAAGTCTAAAAAGGGTAGTTTCGTGTAAGAAGTATGTATGGTTAGTTTGATAGAGTTTTGAGTAGTGTTACTATAGAAGTTTAGGTATTCGAAAAGTTGGGGTTTAGTACCAGTCCAAACGCCAAAGGCATCATCAATATACCTAGTGAAATAGAAAAGGTGGGGTGATGGATTGGAATTTTCTAGATATGAGAGGAAGAGACATGCGTAGACAACGGAAAAATTACTGCCCATGGCTGTTCCTTTTACCTGTTGATAAATTTGGTTGTTGAATTTTAGGAAGTGGTATTCTAAAGTGAGGGTGCTAAGGGTATAAATCAAATTAGTTTTTTGGTTCGAAAAGTGGGGGGAAATAATATTTTTTAGGGCTAAGAGTCCTAGTTTTGGTGGGATGCTAGGGTAGAGTGATTCAACATCAAAAGAAAAAATGAAGCTATTGGGTGGTGTTATAAGTTGTTCTAAGGTTTGGACAAGGGAATGGGAATCCCTAAGATATTGTTTTTGACGTAGAAATATAGGGAGGAGTTGGTGGTGAAGCCATTTAGACGTTTGTTCAAATAATGAACCATTATATGAGCAAATTGGTCTATAGCTAACAGGGGTTTTATGTACTTTTGGTAGGAAGTACATATTAGGTACTGAGTAACCTTTAGGAGGTTTGTGTAGGATACATTGTATTACTATGAGAGACAAGATATTAAGGTTACGGTTGACTATGTCATGTAGTCGACTTAAAAGTTCTTCTAATGGGAGACTATTAACTTTTTTATATGTAGTGATGTCAGATAAATGTTCTAGGGCTTTATCTAGGTATGTTTTTTTATCGAGGACACAAACTCCAATGTTTTTGTCCGCTGGTAGGATGATTATTTGTTTGTTTTTTCTAAGGCTGGTTAGTGCTATTTGGAGGTGTAGTGGTATTTTGGTATTAGGCAGTATATTATTATGGAGGTTTGTGGAGAGAGAGATATTGTGTTTATGGAGTATAGACTCTAATGGTGGATACTTAGTAGGAGGGTTCCAATTCGGGTTGGGTAGTTTGAAGGGATTAGAGGGGGGAGAGTTGAAGTCTTTAAAGAAATGTTTAAGTCTCAAGGATCTACTAAGGTTTTGGTATTCTTGAAGAATGGATTGGTTAGTAGGTGGGGGGCAGGGGGGTATAAACTTAAGTCCTAGGTTTAAAAGTTTGATTTCTAATTTACTAAGGGCGTAATTTGAAAGATTATGAATTTTGCTTTTTAAGATGGGAGTCGTGTCTACGGTGGGAGTAAGTGGTTTCCAAAACTTGTATCTCAGCCTTTTAGTGCGTGATTTAGTGTAAGGGGAGAAGGGGAAATGGGAGTTTTTTCTACCTAGCCACATGTACGTATCACACGTTAAAGGGGGCCTATCTAGTATGTAAAAGAGACATTTACACGGGTGTAAGGCGTGCTTAAACCGTTTACTAATTCGTTTAGCACGCCTCGTTACACGTTTTTTGGTTTAGACATATAAGACGGAGTTTTAGTTATGGGGTGACGGGGGGGTTTGTAAGAGTTGTGTGGGTTTGATTTATTATGTGGGTGGGTGGTTGGGGCAGATAAGTTAAAATTAGGAAAAAGGGGAGGGGTGTTAGATGTAAATAGGGAGGGGTTCTTATTCAAATTATGTGAAAATAAGGGGGGGGTGGCATGTGTGGAATTATTAAGAATGGAGAGGGGGGCATGGGCGGAGTGTGTGAAAATATTAGGGGGTGTTGGGGCTATATTAGAGATTGGGGGAGGGGTAAGACCTTAATTATACAAAGTTTTGGGGGGAAACTTAGGGTGAGGATCATTACAAAAAGGGGGCATGGGGTTAAATAGGGGAATATTGGAAAGTAACGGGGGGGGGGGGGGGGGGGGTATACAAAGAATTAGTAGAAAGTGTGGGGGGAGGGTTTTGAGAGTGAGTGGGGTATGGGTGTGGTGGCCATGAATAAGGAAAGGGAGTTGGGCTCTTGGTGTGTAAAAGGGATGGGTTGTGTTGTTGCCCCAACGTAGGAGGGAAAGAAAATTGAGGGGGAAAGGAGGGATGAGAGGTCTCGAGGGGCTGAGTATACAGAGGAGGGCTGAGGAGCAGAGGAGGAAGGTGAGAATGGGGGAGATGGACTCTATTGTAATCGAATGTATGACTAGAGGCCATACCCTCGTTGTAGCCCGCCTGTGCATTAATCCTGTCGGACTGATGTTGGTTGTGTTGGGCCGACGAGAATCGAGGAGGTGTGGTCGTTGAGTGGAGGCTATGGATCAGAGATGGAGGTGCTCTGTGTGCAGCATGTGGCCAAGCATGCATATAGTGGTCGATGTCTCTGTTGCCGCCAAAAAGTGATGATGGTGGTCGTTGATGGAGATCTTGTGGTGGATGATTATAGCCGTTGATGTCTCTATTGCCGCTGTTAAGTGATGATGGTGGTCGTTGATGGAGATCTTGTGGTGGATGATTATAGCCGTTGATGTCTCTATTGCCGCCGAAAGTTGATGATGGAGGTTGTTGATGGAGATCTTGCGGCGGATGATGCGAAGGACCTGTACGAAGGGAAGCATGAGTGGTAAAGTTGGAGTTCGGGTTATGGTGAGGGTAGGTCGAGTTTGTGCTCGGGCCTACCGAAAGCTCGTTGGATCTATAGAAAAGTACTCTTGGGTTTCGATGGTTGAGGTTGTGAGGATATGGGTTCATGCTAACTTCATTATTATTTATGTTGCAGATGAATTGAGGATGGTTGCGGTGCTTGGATGATCCGCGGTGAATTTGTGGTGGAGGAGGCTTCGGGTTTGTTATTTGAGGCCAAGGGTTAGGGTTTGTGTTAGTGTTAGTTTTTAGGTTGGGAATTGTTTTAGAGTTAGGGTTGGGATTAGGGTTGGGGTTTGTTCTCAAGTTAGGGTTAGGGTTATGGTTTGTTCTCATGTTAGAGTTAGGGTTTGTTCTCAAGTTAGGGTTAGGGTTAGGGTTTGTTCTCAAGTTAGGGTTAGGGTTTCCCCTTATCACCATATCCCACTCACTCATCTGTCTTATCACCCTATCAATCTTCCTATCACCAACTCATTTCCCCCTTTATCACCACCCCCCCTATCATCAAGATCTTCCACCTTAAATCCTTACAACCTTCCATCTATTTACACTCTTATTACACCCCACTCACTATGATTATACTTTCCCTCTTTCTCCTCCCTTCCCCATTCTCAACATCCTATATAAACCACCATTTGTATTTTCATGACCTTTTGCACTGATGAGCTCTAAGCGAGCGAAACTAGTTTGCTACATAAGGACTTTCCTTTCATTTTAATGAAAACTTCTTGAGTCTGTGTGTGTGTGTGTGTGTGTGTGTGTGCTTAGAATCTCTTCTTTTACTATTACATTATCTACTATATCACAAAGTCACCCGCACTCCTTGCTACAACCGAATGGTTAATAACAGATAAATATGAGCCAAAATAGGAGCTGATGTAAATGCCATCTTAAGACCCTCAAAAGCCATGTTTGTGCCTTTAGACCAAACGAACGATTGTCCCTTCCTAGTGAGTTGTGTGAGAGGCAGAACAAGCTTTGAGTAATCCTATATAAACTTGCGGTAGAAATTGGCAAAGCCTAAAAAGCATTGCACATCTTGAAACGAACGCGGAGTCTGCCACTCTACCGTTGTTTTGACCTTAGCTGGATCCATGGAGATGCCTTTTGAGGAAATGACATAGCCCAGAAATTCTACCTGGTTGCACTCGAAACTACATTTTTCTTGCTTTGCATAAAGACCATGTTCTCGAAGTTGTTTTAGTACTAACAGTACATGAGAATCATGCTCTTCTTAGGTCTTCGAATAAACAAGTAGATCATCCAAATAGATGATCAAACAAACATCCAAGAGATCTCGGAATATATCATTTGCCATGTGTTGGAAGACTGTTGGCGCATTAGTGAGGCCAAATGACATGACCATATACTTGAAGCGCCCATATCTGGTGCAAAACATGGTCTTCCATTCATCTCCTAGTCGGATTCATACGAGGTTATATGCTCCTCGTAAGTCAATCTTTGTGAAGAACCCCACCGAAATCAACTATGAAATTCATGATAAGGAGCTATTAGCAATTGTGGACTCTTTTACGCAATGGAGGCATTTTCTAGAGGGATCTTCTCATCAAGTCACCGTATTTAGTGATCACAAAAACCTTGCCTACTTTTAGAATGCTCCTGTGTTAAATCGATGTCAAGCTCGGTGGGCCCAATTCCTCATTCGTTTTGACTTCAAATTTACATATCGTCCGGGGAAGCAACAAGGGAAGGCAAATGCATTATCATGACGCTCGTATCTAGCACCGCGTTTTGGCGAGCCAACTTTCGATAACCAAAAGCAAGTAATCCTGGGACCAACACAACTGCAAGGACCGTAGCGCAGGTCTTCGGAATGCCCTTGGATTCCCACGTTATCGATACCATACGTGAGGACTTGAAGACAGATGCTTTCACCCAAGCCATTCTAGCACAAATTGATCCCTCTTGAGCATCTTGTTCACAGTCGCAACAACCAGGTACGGACTATTGACAATTCGAATGTCATGATGGATTACTATTCTTTAAGAAACTCTTGTATGTTCCTAATGGTTCTTGTCGCCTTCGATAGTCCAAAACTGTCATGACACATATACTGTTGGGCATTTTGGTAGTACTAAAACATTAGATTTAGTACAACGATAATTTTGGTGACCCCATATGCGACAATTTGTCGAAGATTTTGTTCGGATTTGTGATACATGTTGTAGAGAGAAAATGCCAAGGCATGATCCATATGGTTTATTAGAACTATTACCAATTCCAAGCAAGCTGTGGCAATCCATTGCTCTAGATTTCATCATAGATCTTCTGGTCTCTAAGGGATTCGATGCAATCTTAACAGTAGTAGATCGATATACGAAGATGACCCATTTTCTGCCATGTACTAAGGAGATCTCTAGTGAGGAAATCACCGAAATTGTCATGCGTGAAGTATGTCGGCATCATGGCCTTCCCGATAGTATCATTAGAGACTGTGGACCCCAGTTCGTCTCGAAATTCTGGAAGCACCTCTTTGAAATGCTCAAGGTCACTTGTAACCTCTCCTTTGGCTACTGTCATGATGACACTTACATACGATTTGGGTTTACAGGGAATCAAACCCACAACCTTGTTATATATGTGTCGAGTTCTTAACCATTGTAATGATATATTTATGTGTAAAGAATTTATAAACTATATAGAATATCGTAAAGTATTCTAGAGTACTCTATGTTCTAGAATGTTCTAGAATATTCGAGAGTGCTCTATTGTCTCAAACGTTCTAGAATATTCTAGCATAATCTTTATTCTAAGATTTTCTAGAATACCCTATTAAGACTTATAAATATGCATCTAATAATAAGGGATGAACCAATTTGGTTCAACGCCATTCTAGAGCTCCCTTGTTGTTTATTGTATTCCACCTTCTAGTGCAATACATTATCTTTACAATATACTCTCTCTCTCTCTCTCTCTAAGTCTTGATAGCTACCACCCGCAAACAGATGGCCAAGTAGAACGAACAAATCAAATGCTAGAGCAGTATCTTCGGTGCTTTCTAAGTTATCATCAAGATGACGGGGTGGATATTCTCCACTTTGTCGAATTTGCGTATCATAACTCTGTCCACTCATCGACAAAGGTTACACCATTTTATGCTTATACGGGATGTCACCCCCGGTGGTGTGTATTTGAAACACCAGAGTTACCCACAAATCCTTGCGTAGAGGATCGTTTGGAGCAGTTACGCAAGATACAAGCAGATTTATCTAGAGATCTACAGCAAGCTCAACAAACACACAAGGTTTACGCTGATCGTCATCAGCTTCCATCTAGTTTTAACATTGGAGATCGGGTATGGCTACTTCTACGACACATCAAGACTACTCGCCCATGCGAGAAGTTGGATTATCGGCGATTAGGTCCTTTCCGTATTATCAGAAAAATTAATGATGTCGCTTTTCGTCTCGATCTACCTCCACAACTTTGGATACATCCGGTGTTTCATAGTTCTCTCCTCGAACCCTATCAAGACAACACCATCCCAAGTCGTATTAAAAAACCTCCACCCCCGATCGAGCTTGAAGATGGACCTGAGTACGAGGTTGCCACCATCCTCGATTCCAAGATTGTTCGCAACAAGCTCTACTATTTAGTCGATTGGCTAGGATATAGTCCCCGCGAGCGTACTTGTGAACCAATAGAGAATGTAACCAATGCTCGTGCCCTTCTTGAAGACTTCCATCGTCAATATCCAAAGAAACCATGTCCTCAATCCAAAACGACTTGTGACACTCGTCGTTTTAAAGGGGGGGATGGTGTCATGATATGGCAAGACTCAAACCCATGACCTTATGTTAAATCGGTCGAGCTCTTGACCATTGGACTATATGTTGTAATACAAAGGATATTATTTTCATTTAAGTTTTACTATAGAAAATTGATGTATATTCCCGATTTCTCTGGAACATTCTAGAAACTTCAAGAGTACCCCTAAGAAGATTCTAGAAACTTCAAGAGTTCGGATTCTTCGATCGACTCGATAGGTCGATTGGTCTTTGTTGAGCCATTTGTGTCAGGAGTTTTGTTAGGTGACCCGCCCCCAAGTCGGGATTTCGGTGGTGTCACATTGTCCTCCCCTATTAAATTTGTCGACTCGGTTCTGTTTCCTACTTGCATCTTGTTGACTTTGCCTGCTTCGACTCTTGTCGAATTGGCTTTGTCGTTGATGGCTTTGTCTTCGAGTTCGACTAGTGGGCTTCCTACCGATTCGGAGTCGGTAGGTATGTTGTTGGCTTGGTCGAGTTCGACTGTTTGTCGAATCTCTGAGTCAGCTTGGTGGGTCAGTTCTTCTATGACAACTTTGTCTTCTTCAAAGGATACCTTCTTACCAACTGTTCTCTGCTAGTTCCGCTGAGAGAAGATATAGTCTTCATTGAAGACTACGTCATTGCTCCGTATCAGTCTTCAGTTCTCAGGGTCCCATAACCTGTAGCCAAATTCTCCATCGGTTCCATAACCGAGAAATATGCATTTTGTTGCATGGGGTGCCAATTTTGACCTTTTATCCCTAGGGATGAACGCGTAGGCTTTGCATCCGAATATACAGAGCCTATCGTCGGTCGGCTGTTTGCTTGACCATAGTGCATGTGGCAGTTCGAGCCTGATTGCTCTTGACAGTGCCAAATTTATCAGGTATACTGTCGTCTGCAATGCTTCTGCCTAGAATTCTAGCTTCAGTCTGGCTTCCTAGAGCATTGCTGTCACCCTCTTCTGGATCATTCTGTTGATCCGTTCTGCCACTCCATTTGGCATGGGTTTGTAGGGAACGGTCTTTTGATGTCGAATCCCTTTGTTGGACAAGTACTGCTTGAAGGCTCTGGAGGTATATTCGCCTCCGTTGTCGGATCAGAGTGTCTTCACTCTGTGTCCCGACCGGTTCTCCACTTTAGATATCCACCGAGTGAAGATCTCGAGCGCTTCCTCTTAGAACCTTCCGTGTACAATCATCTACAAAGGTGATGAAGTACCGGGAGCCTCCTAGTGATCGCTCTAGCATGGGCCCACATATGTTTGTGTGCACGAGCTCTAGGGGTTCTCGTACCATCTCTTAGTGGAGAGAGTGCGGACTTCGGGTCTGTTTCCTGTATCGACAATGCTCGCAGAAGTCTGTCTTTGCTTGGAGTTTCGGGATGTAGCCTACCGACATCAACTGATCAAGTTCGGCTTGAGACATATGGCCAAGTCGATCATGCCATAGGTTTGGGTCAGTCTTTTCGGCTATGTTCACGACCCCTTCTGGATTGATCGCCATCATTGGGTACAAGTTATTGTACTTGTGCCCAGCTCCTATCTTCCGGTTTCCTCGGCCGATCATCCATACCGAATCACTTAGAGTCGTTTTGTACCCGTCTTCAGCTAGCATGCCGATGGAGACCAGACTCCTTTTCAGATCAGGTATGTGTCGAACTCAGTGTAGGGTTATTGTGTTGTCGTTTGGCAATTTGACGGGAACCTCTCCGCTCCCTGCTATTCTGCACTCCTGCTCGTTTCCTAGTTAGATTGTGCTGTTGGCATCGGTTGAATAGTTTGAAAACCATTCAATGTTCAGGGTTACGTGGAATGTGGCACCGGAATCCAGTAACCACGTGTGTGCATCCTATGCACTGTAGAGGACTTCTCCGATCACTGAATCCTCTAAGGAGAGAATCTCTCCTGATCGGGTGTTGGCAACATTGATTTGATTTCCTGTAGGAGAGTGGTCCGAGCCGGGTCGTCCTCGATTCCGCTCAAATCGCCGACCACTCTCTTTTCTGTTGATTGACCAGCAATCGAAAACATTGTGGACAACTTTTCTGTAGTGTGTGCAAAATTCTCCTGATCGACCCATTCTCGACTTCGACCGCTGTCAGTCTCCCCTTGATTTTGATCGGTTGGTATTCTGACCGGTTCTGTTGGCTTGTTCTCTCGTTTGACTTTGTCGGTCGAACGACTCGGTCGAGTGATGGGCTTTTGTCGATTCATCGATGGTAAGTCCCATCGATTTTCGCCGAATGTCCTTGGTGAGGACTTGACCGATCGTCTCATCCAGATTTAGGAATAATCAATGGCCTCGACTTGTCTTCGAATAATTAGTACGTTGTCGTGTTATTACGCGTGCGTGTGTGAAATAAGGCGGGACCACGGGGGCCCTGAACCGAGGAGCAAGAGAGACAAGAGGAAGTGAGGAGCGCGAAAGTGCGAGGGCTGCTAGACCTATCAGCAACCGGCGACACTTACCAGCTTATTGGACCACCAACGCGTATACTGACTCAATCAAAGAGCACACTCGAGAGAGATGAAAGAAGAGACTCCCTGAACACAGATAACACAGGTCAGCGGAAACAAGAGATCCTATTACAATAACAGTGGCAATTACAACGGTTGCAACCCCGTAGAGAATGATGACAGAGGAAGAGAGAGCTCGGTTCCCAATCCGACAACACCTCCTCTTTCCCTTCCCAAAACGTAATACCCTTCTCCTATTCCCCTTCCCTTTTATAGGTCGCTGAGGAGGCCCTTACATCAAAACATGTCAACATTATTCTCTGTCCCTTCGGACAGATATACACATCAATTTCCTAATAAATTGTCACACCTAGTATATTTACATCAGCCGTCCTATTCCTAGTTATGTACAATGTATCAATTCGCGCACACTCGTGCAAGGGCGGGTTCACTCCTTTAATTCCTTGATTCCTCTTCGGGCCGGTTTTCTTCACGACATCCACCCCCACCAAACCGTGCATCCACCGGTATGCGCCAAACACTAATAATCGCTGGAGAAGATCGGCCCGTAATCATCCGTCACTTCCCAAATCCTCGTCTGCTCTGAACCGGTCGTCGTCGTCGATCACGCTTCCCGGATCCGGCTCGTCCTCATGCCGCTTCTTGAATGTCTTGATCCGCGTCCTGGCTACCGACATTGTTAATCGCATCCCATTGAGCTCTGCAAGATGATACATACCGTTGTCATTCACGCTCATTATGGCGTAGGGCCCAAACCTCCTCCTTGTGAATTTGCGCGTTGCATTGTGCTGGTTGTTGAGGCTGTTGTCATACACCAACACCCAGTCTCCTTCCTCGATCTTCTTTGGCCGTAGCCGGTGCGTTCGGTCATACTGATACCGATGGTTCTTTTGAATTATTTGCCGCCTATTCTACTCCAACATCCTCGAGATTTGGAAAGCAAAGTATTATGGATGAGGAAGAACCCTGGCAATAGACATGTATGGACTTGGAGAGAGGCCTATTCTAGGTCGTCTCGACTATTCTGGTGATAAAACAAGGTAAAGAGACCCGCAACCTCTTCGTACCAAGCTAGGTAATCAGGAGAAAAGGGATTCGAACCCTTAACCTTTGGTTTTGGAGACCATTGTTCTACCATTGGAACTATTCTCCTGAAATTAAATAATTACTTACGAGCCGGATGGTTACTTTGCCTTTATTCCTTGGCGTTGAACCGTGCGGCTTCATCAAGCAAGCAAGCAAGCAAGAACGCGGTTCATGCGGAAGAAGCGGTTCATCGTGCTTGCTTCATGTGGATTTCTAGGCCTTCATGCGGTGATATACAACGGCAGCAAGCAAGCAAGCAAGCAAGCATGAAGGCCGATATCGTCGTTCTTTGGCTTCATCTGGCCGGGCTGGGCCGGGCCGCCGCCCCTATGTATTTGATGAATCCTGTCCCGCAGTTTATGTTAAGACAGTGTGCGAGGGGCGCATATAGTCAGCTGCTCACAACCAACCTACTTTCGTCTTGAAATGCCTTCTTAAGGCACTTTCCTCTCACTAGGTGAAAAGAAAGGAGTTTGCAGAAACGAATTGGAAAGGACCTCAAAGAAAGCAGCAAACCAATAGTACGCTAATTTACTTGGTCCTATCGATTTCTCACGTTAATAATAACCAAACGTGAAGTGGCCCGGTTAAGGTAGGGTTGTAGCGCCTGAAATTGCCTACCTCTATGTATGAAGAAGATAATGAACCAAATGTCATCTAGCAACGCCATACCACTTAAATGAGATTAAGGTTTGGCTCCGACACTCCAACATGCCGACCGAGAATTCCCAGAGAACAACACCATTCTATGAAACATTCAAGGAAGGTTTGTGTGCACCAAAGGGGACTTGAACCTCTAACCACTTGGTTCGAAGCTAGGTACTCTATCCGATTGAGCTATCGGTGTTGCCTGCTGCTTTCAGAACACACTTTCCCTATCTATCTTTGGTAGGCGATTTGTTGGTTTCTGGAGCACAGCTTGTTTAGCAGGTGGATCCAGAGTGCCAAAGAAAAGAAGAGCGGTTTTCCGCTTCTTCCGCCGGCCACAGGTCAGCCTCTGAGGGCGCATCCCGGGCTTGTCCATGTCAACGCTATAGGTGACTTGTTCAGGAGGCAGCTTTTCTTTTCGGGCTGGTCCTCGTGGATGGTTCTCTAACCTTCCACACACTGTTAAGGAATGACCTAGTCATGTAATAGGGTCTCTTAAAGGAAATTATGCGGGTAGGTACTTGCACATCATAGAGGGCACGCACGCACGCACGGGTGTTGAGACTTTGCCAACCCAGCCCAGCCCAGCCCAGCCAACATGGGTGCTGCTTTCGCGCTCCTCTGCAGCAACAGAAGGCCATTCTGTTAATGAAAGCGGCGAGTCATGGCACGATGAACTGCTTCATCGAAAAGCGTTAGTGAAAAGTACAGCGTGCAGCTGGAATATTATTATTATTCGTTACTCATTTCATGACTGAAGCGCCAGCCAAAAAAACAAAACAAACAAAAAACTAGCACCTTTGAAAACAAAAGTGGTAGGGCCAGGAAGCCACCTGGCAATAGGAAAGTGCACGAATCAAGATACGGCCTCTCCTCATTACGAAGAACCGGCAGATTCAGGTACCTTGCCGGCCAAGTGAAGTGGTAGCTTGCCTAAGGTAGGTTCCTGTTCTTACAAGGGGTCTTTCGGGCTTTTGACAATGAATTTTCGAGGATTCTAGGGATAACATTGTTGAGTGAACACTGGACGTTGACATTTATAGGAAGGTACTACTTTGGGCGATCTTCAACAAAGTTGTGCTAATAGGCCTTCAAGCAAGTAGGAACCTATATGTCGATAAGGTTTGTGCCTTGTTTAGGGATAGGTATCCGCTCTTGAAAATCTCCACCCATCATAGTGCCCCCTCGTCCGTTACTTTGCCTCAGTGCTCTCCTGCCCCCGTAACATTATGAAAGGGTTGAGAACAACAACGGCGACGGTATAGCAAGAGAAAGCTAGAGAGAAAGGGCTATGGGAATGTGAAGGACTCCCTTCATTGAAAAAGAAAGTGTCGATTGTCTATTCTTTAGGCACTTGCGGGAGACTAATCTCTCCTAGAGAACACGTGTGGGAAGTATTCGTTTCTAATAATCCCAAAGTCTTTAAGGTTTTGACCATTTTGTGTAACCATTAGGATGCTCCGAAAACACTAGAGTACAGGAAGGAAACACTGGTGTCAAAGCATTCTTTGGGAACTACATCTTGTTCTTCCTAGATGGATGATTTGCCCCGTTTGATGCCGTCGTGTGAAAGTTGTTTTCATGATTTAGGAATTCAACTGATTTTAGGTAATCCATCTTTATGTGGCACGACATGAAAGGTGCTATGAAAAACACGTAACCGACCAAATTACGTGAAATGGATAAATCAATCTGGTTAGGGCATTCTTCGGGGGTCGGACTACCATTAGTCCATATTTCCATGAATGAGATCTCTCGCATTTCCACACCATTCTCAAACGGATGGACACTATAATTTACGTTTCGGTGGTACGGATTAATCGTAGTTCGAACCCTACCAAGCAATATCTAGTTTCTTGCGCTCTGGGAGCTAATAATCAAACCGCTACCCAACAAGACAGCTACTATTTTGTTGAAGAAAAAAAAGTAGTTATCTTTTTATTTCTTCAACAAAAGAATATCTATTCATTGAACCAGACTGGTTGCTGCGAGTCACACACCCATATCAAAATCTTTTAGGGGATTATTCGCACAATTTAACTACCTTTTTGACCATAATCGATCCAACTACTCGAGAAATTAGAATTGGGTAGCTACTGAGTAGAATGCTACTACAACCCCAAAAGTGTTTGTTTCTCTTCCAGCTTTTCCTAGTTTAAGTACTAGGATTTGAAACTCAGATAGATTTAAGATTCTCTCTACTTAGTCAGGAGAGATCTTTGTGGGACTCTCCCCATGATCGGGTTTAAGAGGCTTCGTGAAACCCTACTTATATACATACCCAATCGGGTTCTTTATGAGTCTAAAGCATTACGGTTTTTAGGACGCATACATTCCCCCCGCACCCAAATACAAAAAAATTACCCATAAAAAAAGAACTATTTTATGGCTCAACCGTCGGGGTAAAAAAATGATCCAAAGGGAGGAGATATAGTCAAAATTGTAACAAGTTAAGATCCTATACCTTTTAGATTAGAGTTCGCAAGCGCATCAGCGATGAAGTGATACACGATGTATGGGATAAGAGATAATTCAAGAAGCTTCCTCATTAATTTATTAGGCTGACTTGGGTCATAAGCCACTCCACGAAATCATTGTTTTCTGTGTTCCTCTATAAGATCCCCCTCCTTTGAGGAAGAGGTACTCAAATTACTAGGAAATACAAAACTTTATAAAAGTGAAATTCTTGTGGAGTAATATACCTAAAGATTCGCTCGAGCCGTATGAGAAGAAACTCTCATGTTCGATTCTGATGGGGGGATAGAATGTCCATCCCAATAACAAAGAAACCTGACCTGAATGATCCTGTTTTGAGAGTGAAATTAGCTAAGGGTACGGGACACAACTATTACGGAGAACCCGCTTGGCCCAACGATCTTTTACATATATTTCCTGTCGTAATCTTAGGAACAAATGCTTGTATCGTGGGTTTAGCAGTTCTAGAACCATCAATGATTGGTGAACCGGCAAATCCTTTTGCAACTCCTTTGGAAATATCACCTGAGTGGTATTTTTTTCCCGTGTTCCAAATACTCCGTACAATTCCGAATAAATTATTAGGTGTACTTTTGATGGCAGCCGTACCCGCAGGTTTGTTAACAGTATCCTTCATTGAGAATGTTAATAAATTTCAAAATCCGTTTCGACGTCTGGTAGCTACAACAGTTTTTGTTATTGGTACTGCGGTTGCTGTTTGGTTAGGCATAGGAGCAACTCTACCAATTGATGGATCTTTAACTTTTGGATTATTTCAAAATTAGAACCCTACTAGTTCATTGACATGCACACAAAAAATCTAGGGAGTGATTGTTACACCACAACATCTCCCTAGACTTGTTGTTTTTTTATAAGCAACTACTAAAATTTCGAAATGGTTCGATTATTTATTCTATTTCTTATTTGACAACTAATTATACGTATACGACGACCAAAGCCGCATAACCGCTTTTTTCTGCATCCCCTTCTTGTCTGTCTATGCAAAAAAAAAATCACTACTTAGCCGCTTTCATTATTGATAAAGAGCCACAACGGGCAAGCAATGGGCTGGCCCACAACACCACAACACAAGGAGTACGATTCTGAGAAAAGACCTTTTATTCCTAATCCACGTTGTCGTGTTATTACGCAAGTGCGTGGAGAACAAGGCGAAACCACTGGGGTCTTGGACCGAGGAATAGGTGAGAAAAGGGAGAGAGAGAGACACACTCACACACGGATAGACAAAGAAGAGCGTAGGAGCGCAGCCCAACAACACAAGAGACACCAGTTGGGCAGGAGATAGAGTATAAGAACGCGTATATAAATATATGTATGCAGATGACTCGAACGGTTACAGCCGATCAGGTCGGCGAGACGGGTGCCGACACCTGATCACCCACACACACAGGGGAGCAAGATGGAGATTCTGTCGGAAGCACACGGGCGTTCCACGGAACAGAATCAGCCTCTCGAGAACCTGCGCAAAGAAAGCTATGGAGAACGACAGAGGAGAAGAGCTCGGTCCCAGTCCGACAGCACTTCGTCCCCTCTCCCCCTAGTGCCCCCCTCTCTCCCCGTCTCCCTCTCTTTTATAGCTCAAGGAGGGAGACCGTTTTCACCTGTTTACATCACATTAATTCTCTGTCCTTTCGGACAGAGATACTCCTCGATTCTCCCTATAGAATATTGCTACCTAGGATTTGACTTTTGTGCCTACCTATCTAGTATACAACAAGGGGCGTGCCCACGTGTAAGGGCCGATTCACACACGCTATACACGGTTTGCACCTGGGGACGGTTTTCTTCACGACATCCGCCCCCACCTAACCGCGCATCCACCGGTATGCGCCAAAATTGGGTTCCTATTGGAGAAAACCGGTCCTTGCTTTTATTCCTCGTTTACCGGTTCGTTGCTGTCCATGCCCCCTAGCTCCGGCTCACCGTCGTGTTGTTTCTTGAACGCTTTGATCCTCTTCCCTGCTACCGGTATCGCCATTCTCGTATTGTCGAGCTCCGCGAGATGGTACGTCCCATTGTCATTGGTGCCTGTTACCACATAAGGCCCGAACACCCTCTTCGCAAACTTCCGCGTGGCCCTGTGCTGATTGTCGAGGCTGTTGTCGTAGACTAGCACCCAGTCGCCTTCCTCGATCTTCCTTGGCCGGAGCCGGTGTGTTCGGTCAAACCGGGCTTTGTTCCTTATCCTCACTACCCGAAGTTTCTCCGCGGCTCGCTCTACGTCCTCCGGCCTCCGCTCGAGCTGTCGAATCCGCGCCGCCAATAGTTCCTCCCGGCTCATCTCATCCCTCTAGTCCACCGTGGCCCACGAGGAAATCGTTCTCTCTGTTGGCATGATCGGCTTCTGTCCGAACATAAGCTCTGCCGGCATGAACTCGGTTACCGAACTGTGCGTAGTCCAGTCCGCCCACAAGGCATATGGTAGCAGCCTTGGCCAGTTCCTGACTTGGCCTCCGCACGCCCGTACTAGTGCTTTGACAATCGGCCCGTGTCCACGCTCTACCTTCCCGTTCGCCTCCGGATTGTACGCTGTGGTGAGCGAAAGTTTGACTCCTAGCTGGTCGAACAACTCTTTGGCCTCTTCTGCATCCAACTCACCACGGTCAGCCACGATCTTCCCTACGCACCCGTATCGACATACCACGTCCTCAATCAAAAACCGGCACACGGCTGCAGTCGTCTTGTTCTGCAAGGCTCGGCCTTCAACCTGGTTTGTTAGATCCTCCCGAGCCAGCACCAGATACCGCATTTGTCCTATCCCCATTGGCATCGTCACCAAATCCACCATCCACTTGAAGTGGACGGTCGGAGGGTAGGTCGGGTGAAGCTCGTCCCGGTGTCGTATCATGGAGTGCACCTGACAGCTTTCGCAAGTCGTCACGAACCGATGCACGTCCCGGTATAGTCCCGACCACCAGTACTTCCCCTTTAGCTTTTTGAACGTGGCCCACGTTCCACGGTATCCAGCCCAAGGACTATCGTGGTACGCCGCCAGCAAACCCTCCTGTTCCTCCTTCTTTGCCACCCCTTGGAGCGGGATGTCGTTCCTCTTCTTCGGGTGCTTCCATATGTACCCCTCCCGGAGGAAGAATCGGTATGCTTTCTTCTGAATCCAGTTGGCCTCATCCCTTGTCCATGCCGCGTCCGGTGTCATTGTTTTCAGGAACCCGCCGATCTGCAACCACACCCCGTTGTACTTGCTCTCGTCAAAATCCTTAAGCGTTGGAGAGCATTCCCTGCCGGCTGTTACGTAAGCCGCCTCGAAGAAGTCCACGCTGACTTCCTCATCCTCTTAAACCATGCCGCCCTCGTTTTCGAACCTCGCCCTTGAAAGCATGTCGGCCATGGCATTGTCTTTCCCGGAAATGTGTCGTATTTCCGGATTCAGGGACTTGATGTACGCTAATCACCTGAGCATTGCCAGGTCCGGCGTTGCACATCCGGAAACCATGCCAAGAATCGGCAGGCAGTCCGTCTCGATAATTACCTCTGTCCCGATCAGGTAGTCTTTAACGGCCTTTAACGCCGAAACGATACCCCAAAGCTCGTGTTTAACCTGGGCGTATCCTCGTTGTCGCTTGTTGAGGACCTTCGCGCCGAACCGGATCGGAAAACGCATGCCGTCCTCGTCCTCTTGGTTGACGACCCATCCGATCCCGGTCGGACTCGTGTCTACCATTACGCAAATTGGAGTGCTCTTTCCATAGACAACCTTTCGGAGCGCCGGAGCCGCGGTAAGTGCTTCCTTCATCTTCTGGACAGACTCTGTATGCTCGTCTCTCCACTCGAATTTTCGCCCCTTTTTCAGCAACCCGTATAACGGCTCCACGACGTGGGCGTAATGCGGGATCCATATGTGGTAGAACGCACATGCTCCCAAGAACCTCCGAACCTCCGTGATCGAGCTACAGTCGGGCTTCATCGCGGAGATGGCTTCTACCTTAGCCGGAGACGGTTTCCGGCCGTACGGCCCGCATAGGTGTTCGACGACCATGATCTCTGATTGCCCGAAGGCCGATTTTCCCCCAGCGAAGGTGAGCCTCGCGCCCTCTAACCTCTGCAGCACCCTTTCGCAGTCATCTATGTGCATCACCACGAATTTCCGGCACTCGTCCGCTCCGATCGTCTCGTCCTTTTCCTCCACCGGGCATCCCTTGATCGGGACGTCGTCCAGAAACGGCATGGTGATGTCCGGGATACAATCCCTCAGCACCTTGTTCATTGCGTTCACCATGTGAGCCACCAAGTTCGTCCCTCCTTGCGGTAGGGTACACATCCGTACTAGGCCGAGAGGAGTTCGCATTGTCGTGATGTCTCTGCTCTCTATGGCTAGCTGGAACTGATCGTACCCCGAGTAGAGATCATTGACTGAGTAAATTAACCTTTCGGCGAAGGCCTCCGCGAACTCGTCTATTGTCGGTCCGACTCCTGCGTTCCGAATGGTCACCTTGTTGACCGGCTGCAGGTCTTGAATAAAGCGCAGCGTGCCATCCTTCTTCGGCACGGTAAACCACCGATTCGAGTATGGGGCACTCGACGGTTCGAGGATGCCCATCTCCACCCTTTGCTTTAGGAGCTCCATCAACTTCGGGATGTGAGCTCTTGGCACCGGAATCGGCTTGAGATTCCACGGTACATGCGGCACCGTGAAGATCACCATTGGTTCGACAACTGTCGAGTCTACGCACCTGATCTCCTCCGGTGAGAATGCGAAAGCCTTCCCGTGCCTCCTAAGCATTCTTCGAAACCGGTCCTCCTTCGCCGGCAGTAGGAAGCCGTCCCCACCGACCTTGAGCTCCCGTAGCGTTATGTCGGTGAACCGGTGCCCTATGCCGGCCGGATTCCGTAAACTTGGGTCCGACGCGACCCCCTTTATCCGCTCCTCGCTGCCCTCCGGCAAGGGTGTCGTGACTGGCCTCACCTTCCGGTCCACAGTCTTGTATTTCGTATCCACTTGGGCCGTCCGATCCGACCCGATCCTTCTTTCGAAGTCCGCGATGACTTCGTACATTTCTATCGACCCCACCGGAACGGTCCGGTCTTCTCTAAGGTCTTCACCGATCACCTTTCGTAGTTCGCCCAAGGTGTCGTCAAAAGAGACCGCCTCAACGGCTCCGTTGATGTTCTCGTCGGGGAAGAGGACTCTGCATCCCCTGAGCCGCTCCTCCGCTCGCTTCCTCTCCCTACCGCTGACGCTGGTTATAGTACAACCTCCGCTATCGGAGAGCCAAAATTTCCTACCTATGGTACAGGTCTTCTTTGCTATCGTACACTTGTGGGGTTTTCCCGGAGTGTCCGGACTATCACGGCCCCACACCTTGATAGCCCTCTCTAAAAATCCTCTCGGCTTTCGCCCCCGAGGGTCTCACGGTTCCGCTCACGGTTCGGTCTCACCGTCAGGAACTGGACCGAGTGGCGCTCATCCTGGCTCTTGACCCTTGCATAAGCCGAGCCGTTGTCCAACAACTTGGTCTCCATCCGTGCTGCCGTGATGTGCAGTTCTCCTAGTATAACCGGATGTGAGGACGTCTCCTGCACGAAGAAGTGTTGGTCAATCTCGACATCGCCGATCTTTACTCGTACATTCGGGCAGGCTCCATGCAATTCTTCGGTGGCACGCGTCGCTGCTCATATTTTCCACCCGTGCTTGGTGTTGATCGGCCATTTCCCCTTCTTATAGAAGTCCATGGACATCAAATTGATTTCTGAACTGTGGTCCACTAACGCCACCACCGGTTCATGAACATCTCCGATCTTCATGGGGGTCTCCGTGGTCGCTCTAGCCTAGTGCGGCCTCCAATAGTGGCTCTCCGCCAACTCGTCTTATAGCGCCATGTCCTCTATGTGCGTCGTCTGCACCTCCACCGGCTTCTCCGGTTCTGTCTCCGTCGACAGCCTCTTCCTCTTCACCAAATCTACGATGGAGTCGTGGAACTCCTTCTTGGCGATCCCGAGCACTTCCCTCAGCAACAGTTCCACCTTGCTGTCGAGGATTCGTTCTTCCAGGACCTTTCGCAGGTCCGTGGATCTTTCGATTTCTGTGCCCAGCCGGTACCCGCCCCTCTTGGGATTATCTTGGGCGCCGGATACACCGGTCTCATTCCGTCTTTGCCCGAATCGAGTTTCATATCGTTGCGAGGGCCCGGCCCCTCCGGTTTTCCCTACCCGCTTGTCCTCCACCAGAGCCTCGTAGTTTTGACAAGCGGCTTCGACGAAGCCCGTCTTTTCTTCCACCGGGTCACTCCACCCGGTTACCTCCCAGACCCGTCTTTCCTCACAGTCCGCCTCTTCTTTCTTTAGTCGTGCGCCAGCGAGGCCTTCTAGCATCGTCGGCCAGAACCCGGCATTGTTCGTCTTCAGGGCCTCGCCACCTCCGACCCGAATACCAGCTGACGCCGAGTAGTGGACGGTCTCCGCGTGACGAGCCGCCGCCTCCTCCATCAGCCTTTTCATACCCCCTCGCCCGACGTTCAGGTCCAGGGGCCTTCGGGTTTCACTGGCGTGCACCCGACCGTTCCACAGGTACACCACGTTGCTTCTCATCGCCTCGACGAAGTCCCCGCAGTCCTTCCGGATGTGGCCAACTGCGTCACACCACATGCACCTGTTTCTAGCCAGAGTTCGTCGGTCACGGCCCTGTTCACTACTGTCCCTCCGTGCCTGGGCGATCTGGAGGTCCTTTACCATCTGCGTCAGTTCCTCCAGAGCTGCTCCCCCGGACGAGCCCTTGACCATGCCGGTCGAAGCCAATCCGGTCTCGAGCCAATCTTGGGTCTCTTCCCTTCGCGTTGGTGGTGTTGGCTCGAGCTTCCTTGCTGTGACAGAGCTCGCCCCTGTCGATCCTTTGGCAACCCATTCCTGCCATTTGTCGAAACAGCCACAGACCCTTTTCACCACGGCCCAGTCGGCCGTCAGCCTGTCATCAGTCTCCAATAGGAGGCCTACCTGCTCCCGATCCCGCTCATCAACTGACTTAACAAACAATAGGACACAACTTGTGTCCAGAACGGTCCGGTCAAGCACCGAGAGGCGCGTGAAGCGTTCCTCAAACTCCCGGAGGAGCACCGACGCGTTCCTTCCTTTGTCGGGGGTCTCCACCCACTCCATGAAGTCCCGCTTCGAAAGTCGAAGCGCATCTTCAAGCTCGTATTTTTCGAGGAGCCAACCCTCGAACTCCTCCCAGGTCCGGCTCTCGGCCCGTACCTCGAGCACCTCCGTATGGATGCCCGACATTGCCACTCGAGGGAACCCGGCTAGACGCCTCTCTTCTGGAATGTCCCTCATTACCATCTCAACCCGGTAGGATGCCAAGTAGCTCGTGGCATCCTTCCCACTAAACCGGCCGATCGTACCGACAACCGTCTCGATAGCCCTATCAAGGGCGCCGGTGCCTTCGCGCGCACTCACTATACGGTCCACAGCCGAAGCCATGGCTTCTGCGAGGTCTGACCCCCTCATCTTCTACTCCTCTACCGCCTGTTCACGTCGGGTTCACCAAATATGTGGCGTTATTACACGCGTGCGTGGAGAACAAGGCGGGACCACTGGGGTCTTGGACTGAGGAATAGGTGAGAAAAGGGAGAGAGAGAGACACGCTCACACACGGATAGACAAAGAAGCGCGCGGGAGCGCAACCCAACAACACAAGAGACACAAGTTGGGCAGGAGATAGAGTATAAGAACGCGTATATAAATATATGTATGCAGATGACTCAAACGGTTACAGCCGATTAGGTCGGTGAGACGGGTGCCGACGCCTGGTCACCCACGCACACAGGGGAGCAAGATGGAGATTCTGTCGGAAGCACACGGGCGTTCCACGGAGCAGAATCAGCCTCTCGAGAACCTACGCAAAGAAAGCTATGGAGAACGACAGAGGAGAAGAGCTCGGTCCCAGTCCGACAGCACTTCGTCCCCTCTCCCCCTAGCGCCCCCCTCTCCCCCCGTCTCCCTCTCTTTTATAGCTCAAGGAGGGAGACCGTTTTCACCCGTTTACATCACATTAATTCTCTGTCCTTTTGGACAGAGATACTCCTCGATTCTCCCTATAGAATATTGCTACCTAGGATTTGACTTTTGTGCCTACCTATCTAGTATACAACAAGGGGCGTGCCCACGTGTAAGGGCCGGTTCACACACGCTATACACGGATTGCGCTTGGGGACGGTTTTCTTCACGACAACGCGCACCTTGCTACTGGGTAATTCTGCAGCGAAACGGTCCCACGAAGCTTTTGAAACCTGATCTACGGATTTTTGTCCAAAACTCTTTAGTTTAAGCAAATCATCCCGACTATAGTTAAGTAAATCATTTAGTGTATGTATCTCATCCCGTTTAAGACAATTAAAAGCCCTAGTAGGCAGTGAATCAGGTTGAAAGTCAAAGGCGCCAGCTCAACTGGCGGAATGCCTTCAAAACCAATTTACTCGAGTGGGACAGAGGGGAGTGGAATTTCGTGTGTAGGGATAAAATCCGGAGATAGGCATTTCAAGACGAAAGCAGGTTGGTTGTGAGTAGCTGACTATATGCGCCCCTCGCACACTGTCGTAGCATAAACTGCGGGACGGGATTCATCAAATAAATAGGGGCGGCAGCCCAGCCCGGCCCGGCCGGATGAAGTCGGCCAAAAGGCAGGCACAAGCCAAAGAATAACGATATCGGCCTTCATGCTTGCTTTCTTGCTTGCTTCATGTGGATTTCTAGGCCTTCATGCGGTGATATACAACAGCAACCTCTGTATTCATCATTGCTTTCATCGCAGCTCCTCCTGTAGATATTGATGGTATTCACAAACCCGTCTCTGGTTCCTTGCGTTACGGAAACAACATCATCTTTGGTGCTATCATTCTGACTTTTGCAGCTATCGGGTTACACTTCTGCAGCTATTGGTGCTATCATATATAAGGTAGAGCAAAAGATATTATCTTTGTTTCTATGTGTGGAGCATAGAGAGTTCAAGGTAACTTGAACTAAGAGTAGAGGTGGGCTAGCTACTCGTAAAGGGTTTTAGCCAACCAAAACCGGACCGGCGATGGAGCCGGTGATTCGACGCCAGTGAGACACCGGCAATCCGACGGCAATCCGGCGACGGCACCGATATCCGACGGCAACCGACGTCGGTGAGACGACGGCAATCTGGCGTCGGTGAGACGATGACATCCGGCAGCGGCACTGATATCCGACGGCAACCGGCGTCGGTGAGACGACGGCATCCGGCGAGGCACCGGTAACCGACAGCATCCGACGTCGGTGAGACGACGACATCCGGCAGCGGCACCGATATCTGATGGCAACCGGCGTTGGTGAGACGACAGCATCCGGCGAGGCACCAGTAACCGACAGCATCCGGTGAGGCACCGGTAACCGACAGCATCCGATGAACCGGCGTCCGGTGACTAGATAAATAAATATATAAATATATATACATATGCAAGGAGGGCAAGTAAGGATTCGAACCTTGCACCTCCAGTTAGGAGTCAATTGGCTTACCATTAAGCCATGCCATTTAGTTGAATTTATATTTCTATCATTGTACTTTTACATATAAATTCTCATACATGAGAGCTAAAATGAGTGACATGGTTATCATGCACCACATGTAATACATAAGCGCCAAATGGCAAACATGCATTTTATGCATGTCTTGTACCCTCACATGCATCATATGCATGAGAGCATCTATAAAAGAAGGAGGGGGGAGGAGAAAAAACACGTTTTTTTTGGGGTTATGAAATTAAGAAGAAGAGATTCGTTATCAAATTGATCGTGTAACATGTTTCTTAAATCTAAAGATAAAAGTTCAATCAATCTCTCTCAATCGTTGAATCTCAACTTCTCTCTTTCCCAATCTATCTTAAGTACTTTCTCGCTAAAGCTTGCGCGAAAAGCTCGTACCGACTTTGAATCCTTCCAGTCCAGAACCTTGGCGGTTCCGCCTCACGATCCGCGCGTAGTGACGGATCTTCACGACACCGTAGAGTGGTTCCGCGACATGTGCATAGTGCGGAACCCAGATGTGATAGAACGCACTCGCGGCCAAGAACCTTCGGACCTTTGTAACTGATCTGCATTCGTCCTTCATCACGGAGATAGCCTCCACCTTTGTCGGAGATGGTTTCTAGCCGTAAGGCCCGCACAAGTGCCCGACTACCAGGATCTCCAACTGCCCGAAAGCTGACTTCTCTCTGGAGAAGGTGAGCCGCGCGTTCTCAAGCCTTTGTAGCACCTTCTCGCAGTCTTTGATGTGGTTCGCAACAAACCTCCGGCAACCATCCGGTGGAACCGACTCATCCTTCTCTTCCACCGGACATCCCTTTATTGGTATGTCGTCCAAAAACGGCATGGTGATGTTTGGGATGCAGTCCCTTAGCACTTTGTTCATAGCATTCACCATATGAGCCACCGAGTTGGTCCCTCCTTGCAGCATGGTACACATCCGCACTAGGCCGAGAGGAGTTCGCATCGTCATAATATCCCTGCTCTCCACGGCTAGTTGGAACTAGTCGTACCCCGAGTATAGATCCCCGACCGAATAGATCGACCTTCCGGCGAATGCCTCTGCAAACTCGTCAATGGTCAGCATGATACTTGCATTTTGAATGGTCACTTTATTAACCGGTTGCAGGTCCTAAATGAAGCACAACATGTCGTTCTTCTTTGGCACCATAAACTACCGGTTCGAATATGGGGCACTCGATGGCTCGAGGATGCCCATTTCTACCTTCTGTTTTAGCAGCTTCACCAACTCCGGGATGTGAGCTCTAAGTACCGGAATTGGCTTGAGATTCCACGGCACATGCGGTACCGTGAAGATCACCATTGGTTCCACGATCGTCGAGTCCACGCACCCGATCTCCCCCGACGCAAACGCGAAGGCCTTCCCGTGCCTTCCGAGCATTCCCCGAAACCTCTCCTCCTCCACTAGCAGTAGGAAGCCACCCCCACCGACCTTGAGCTCCCGTAGCATTATTTCGGTGAACCGGTGTCCTATGCTGGCCGGATTCCGCAAACTTGGGTCCCATGCGACCCCCTTTATTCGTTCCTCACTGCCCTCCGGCAAGGGTGCCACGACTGGCCTCACCTTCCAGTCCACATTCTTATACCTTGTATCCACGCAGGCCGTTCGATCTGACCTGACCCTTTCCCCGAAGTCAGCAATGACTTCGTACATTCCCACCAAGTTAACCGGAATCATCCGCTCTTCACTGAGGCCTTCTTCGATCACCTTCCCGATTTCCCCGAGGGTGTCATCGAAAGAGACCGCTTCCACGGTGCCACTAATTTCCTCATTTGGGACGAGGACTCTGCATGTCCTGAGTAGTTCCTCTACCCGCTTCTTCTCCCGGCCGTTGATGCTGGCTATAGTACAACCTCCGTTATCAGAGAACCAAAATTTCCTACCTATGGTACAGGTGTGGGGATCTTCCGGGGTGTCTGGACTATCACGGCCCTACACCTTGATAGCCCACTCTAAAAATCCCCTCGTTCGCCACTGCTGAGGGTTTCATGGTTCCGCTCATGGTTCGGTCGTACGGTCAGGAATTGGATGGAGTGCCGTCCATCTTGGCTCTTTACGCATGTGTATGCCGAACCGTTATCCAACACCCTTGTCTCCATACGCGCTGCCATAATGTATGGCTCGCCGAGTATCACTAGGTGCGAGGACGTCTCCTACACAAAAAAGTGTCGATCGATCTCGACGTCGCCGATCTTGACATGTACATTCGGGCACGCCCTGTGCAGCTCCTCCGTAGCGCGGGTCGCCGCGTGTATTTTCCAGCCGTGCTTGGTGTTGATCGACCACCTCCCCTTTCTATAGAAGTCCATGACATCAGGTTGACCTCCGAGCCGTGGTCTATCAATGCCACCATAGGCTCCTAGACATCCCCGATCCGAACAGGGGTCTCTGTAGTGGCCCTGGCCCAGTGCGACCTCGAATAGTGGCTTTCCGCCAACTCGTCTTCCAGGGCCTTGAATTCCAGGTGCATGGTTCGCACCTCCATTGGTTTCTCTGGTTCCGGCTCCGTCGAGAGCCGTTTCCACTTCACCAAGTCCACGATCGAATCGTGGAACTCCTTGGCGATCCCGAGAACCTCCCTCAGCGACAACTCCACCTTGCTGTCGAGGATCCGTTCTTCAAGGACCTTTCGTAAGTCTGTTGACCTCTCGATCTCCGTGCTCAGCCAGTAACCGGCCCGCTTCGTTTTGTCGGGTACGCCGAGGTTACCATCATCGTTTTGCTTCTGCTTGAACCGGGTCTTGTACTGTTGTGAGGGCCTGGCACCTCCGGCCTTTCCCGCGCGCTTGTCTTCTACCAGAACATCGTAGTTCTAGCACGCGGTGTCGCGAAAATACGACGAGGATACGTGAACGTTGAGGCAAGACCCCGGGGCCTTTGTCTAGACGATATCAAATTCGTGTATTTATATACTAAGAATTAACCGAAATGAGAAAGATTAACAAATTTCATTAATAAAAGGGAAAGAAAGATTACAATCAATCCCAAGATTGGGATTACAAAAGTTTATCTTATGGAGATGATTAGAATAATAGATTAGAGGAAATAAGAGATTATGATTCTTGAGTGATATGGCTTTGACAAGGAATTTTGGATTTTGAGAGATTGCTTCCGTATGGAAATTATGGTTTACTTGAGAGATCGCTTCCGTAGGGAAGATTAGGGTTATTGGCTTCGATAAGATAAGAGAGCTCCCCAAAGAAAAGGAAAAAAAATAATTTAGATATTATGGAGAGTATGGCAGTATAGGAAAAAAAATGGAATTATATATGGAGTTCCTCGTTGATCATATGCCTCCACTTTTAGTTGCATAGCTTTTCTTTTCGTTGAATCTATTTTTAGTTGCATGGCTTTTTCTTTAGTTGCATGCGACCATCCACTTGACCTTTACTTTAGTTTGTTGCATGATCCAATCTTTCGTCTGTCCGCGTCCAACCTTGTCCTGTAGCCGGTTCCATTTTGCTTGCCGGTCATTTCCAGTTCCGATTTTGCTTGCCAGCCGGTTCCGGTTCCGGTTTTGCTTGCCAGACGGTTCCGGTTTTGCTTACCGGCCGGTTCCGGTTTTGCTTACCGGCCGGTTTCCGGTTTTGCTTGCCGGCCGGTTCCGGTTCTGGTTTTGCTTGCTGGCCGGTTCCAATTTTGCTTACCAGCCGGTTTCCGGTTTTGCTTGCCAGCCGGTTTCCGGCTTGCATACCCATTCCGGTTCCGGTTTGCTTGCCAGCCGGTTCCGGTTTTGCATACCAGCCGGTTTCCGGATTGCATACCGGCCGGTTTCCGAATTTGCTTATCGGCCCCGTTTTGCGGATTTGCTTACCGGCCGGTTTCCGGTTTTAGGGAATTTGGCCACCATCATCCATCAAGACAAAGTGGCCAAAGTGCTCTTAGCACAAATGAAAAATGAGGGAGCTCAAGGTGTTTATATAGCCAAGGCCTCAACTTTCCTATCTGTGTGGGATAGTTCTAATTTCCCTATCTTCTCAAACTTTATTTTCTCATAACTTGATATGTATTTCTCCATTTTGTATATAGTAAAAAACGTTTTGAAGCTCTTGAGTATATCCATCTTTCTATAATACTCTACTAATCTAATGTATAATAATTATTTCATTATTTTTTTACATAGTGTGTGAAGATTCACACGACATTCACCCCCACCAAACCTACACATCCACCGGTATGTGTCAATTGTGTTATTGAGTTGTATCCTCCTAGTTGAAATCTTTAATCCTTGTCGTAATATTTTCTTTCCTTCATAAGCTAACTATCTATGATAGAGATTGACCTTGAACCAACTCGTTGGTTCCTTATCTTTCTTCTTCCAATGCCACCATGACCATTCTTTCCACCATAACCATGGAGACCATCCAAACCACCAAATCCTTTGTCTGAGCTTTGCATTGCCATATTTGGTTTTCATGTCCTCTTTTGCCTTCCTGAAGCATAACCCTTCATGCATCATGCAAGTGCTACCTTTATTTCAACCATCGCCATGGTTAACACAATTTAGTCTTCCTTCTTTCATCAATCTAGGTTTGTCTTCATTAGACCTCACTTGAACATTGACTTTGACTACTCCTTGTAGCCCATGCTTCAAGTCCACGCTCACTTTCAAAATCTGGGATGACCACATTTCATGTTTCCCACATCCACCTTTTTCATGGTATGCTCTCGTGTGACAGTTGACCATTGTTTGTTTGATCTTTACACTAGAATCCCCTTTTGAGTCAGAGCATGGGATCATATCTCGCGGAATACCCTTAGACTTCACTTGGCTCGCTTGGCCATTGTCATGCACCATTGTGCTTTGTTTGACCTCTTCATCGTATATATCAACATTGACCTTCACTTCCTCATTACCACCTTCCATCTCTTGGGTCTTTATTTGGTTCGGGTATGTCTCTTCGGTGATGGCCCTTTCTCCACTGACCGATATGTTCCCGTCTACCATTGCCCAAATATCTTGAAATAGTGGGGAAGAAGTCTCGGCACACTTGCCATCCTCCTTCATTGTGTTGTCCATAGCCACCTCCATCTCTAATTCGTTATTTGTGGCCATCTCTTCAAATTCATCGGCCTCGTACCCATTGACCTTCTCAATCGAGCAATCCTCGATTATTCTTCCCTCTTCTTTGCATGTGTTAGTTTTGGCCTTCACTTCTTCGCTCATCATTTGCTTCAGTTTTTGCTCCTTTTGAAGCTTCTCTTCAGCCTCAACTTGCGCCTTTAAGTTCTCGAATGCCTCTTCCATCAAGACTTCTATGTCGAGTATTATTGAACCTTCCCTCTTCGAGTTTTCTTCTTTAGGTGGTAGTTTGTAGTTGCTTCCCGTCCTCTTTTCACCATCCCTAGTACGTTGTGTTGTCACCGATGAGAATCTTGCCTTCCTCTCATCGTGAAGTCGACATACTCTTTCCACTTTCGTCCAATCTTCTGTGAGGCCATTTGCACCATCGTCATCTTCAAGTCAGATTCCAATGGCATTCCTTTCCTTCCGGTCTATCGATTTCACAAACATTAGCACTTTTTCCACCCCCACCAATATTTGATCCCGCTCCGAGAGTTGTGCAAAGCGACACTCGAACTCAACGAAAGCATGCATGGCACTTTGGTGGGTCTTTAATGATGATACCCATTGATCGAACTTGTATAGTTTGCATCTCTTCGGCTCTTTGTATCTATATGCCTCCATGAGATATCCTCCTACCGCCTCGTTTCACGTCGGGTTCACCAAAGATGTCGCGAAAATACGACGAGGATACGTGAACATTGAGGCAAGACCCCGGGGCCTTTGTCTAGAGGATATCAAATTCGTGTATTTATATACTAAGAATTACCCGAAATGAGAAAGATTAACAAATTTCATTAATAAAAGGGAAAGAAAGATTACAATCAATCCCAAGATTGGGATTACAAAAGTTTATCTTATGGAGATGATTAGAGTAATAGATTAGAGGAAATAAGAGATTATGATTCTTGAGTGATATGGCTTTGACAAGGAATTTTGGATTTTGAGAGATTGCTTCCGTATGGAAATTATGGTTTACTTGAGAGATCGCTTCCGTAGGGAAGATTAGGGTGTTCGTTTCACATCGGGTTCACCAAAGATGTCGTGAAAATTCGACGAGGATACGTGAACGTTGAGGCAAGACCCCGGGGCCTTTGTCTAGACGATATCAAATTCGTGTATTTATATACTAAGAATTAACCGAAATGAGAAAGATTAACAAATTTCATTAATAAAAGGGAAAAAAAGATTACAATCAATCCCAAGATTGGGATTACAAAAGTTTATCTTATGGAGATGATTAGAATAATAGATTAGAGGAAATAAGAGATTATGATTCTTGAGTGATATGGCTTTGACAAGGAATTTTGGATTTTGAGAGATTGCTTCTGTATAGAAATTATGGTTTACTTGAGAGATCGCTTCCGTAGGGAAGATTAGGGTTATTGGCTTCGATAAGATAAGAGAGCTCCCCAAAGAAAAGGAAAAAAAATAATTTAGATAATATGGAGAGTATGACAGTATAGGAAAAAAAATGGAATTATATATGGAGTTCCTCGTTGATCATATGCCTCCCATTTTAGTTGCATAGCTTTTCTTTTCGTTGAATCTATTTTTAGTTGCATGGCTTTTTCTTTAGTTGCATGCGACCATCCACTTGACCTTTACTTTAGTTTGTTGCATGATCCAATCTTTCGTCTGTCCGCGTCCAACCTCGTCCGGTAGCCGGTTCCATATTGCTTGCCGGTCGTTTCCGATTCCGATTTTGCTTGCCGGCCGGTTCCGGTTTTCTTGCCAGTTCCGGTTCCGGTTTTGCTTGCCGGCCGGTTCCGGTTTGCTTGCCGGTTCCGGTTTTGCTTGCCGGCCGGTTCCGGTTTTGCTTACCGGCCGGTTTCCGGTTTTGCTTGCCGGCCGGTTCTGGTTTGCTTGCCGGTTCCGGTTTCGGTTTTGCTTGCCGACCGGTTCCGGTTTTGCTTACCGGCCAGTTTCCGATTTTGCTTACCAGCCGGTTTCCGGTTTGCATACCCGTTCCGGTTTCGGTTTGTTTGCCGGCCGGTTCCGGTTTTGCATACCAGCCCCGTTTTCCGGATTTGCTTACCAGCCGGTTTCCGGATTGCATACCGGCCCCGTTTTGCGGATTTGCTTACCAGCCGGTTTCCGATTTTAGGGAATTTGGCCACCATCATCCATCAAGACAAAGTGGCCAAAGTGCTCTTAGCACAAATGAAAAATGAGCGAGCTCAAGGTGTTTATATAGCCAGGGCCTTAACTTTCCTATCTGTGTGGGATAGTTCTAATTTCCCTATCTTCTCAAACTTTATTTTCTCATAACTTGATATGTATTTCTCCATTTTGTATATAGTAAAAAACGTTTTGAAGCTCTTGAGTATATCCATCTTTCTATAATACTCTACTAATCTAATCTATAATAATTATTTCATTATTTTTTTACATAGTGTGTGAAGATTCACACGACATGCTTCCATGAGACCGGTCTTCTCCTCAACCGGATCGTCCCATCCAGTGACCTCCCAAACCCGCTGCTTTGCGCGACTCGCTTCCTCCTTCTTCAGTCGTGCGCCAGAGAGGCCTCCTAGCACCGAGGGCCAGAAGCCAAAATCCTTCGCTTTCCGGTCTTCGTCACCTCCCACCCGGATTCCGGCCGATGCCGAATAAAGGACCGCCTCCACATGGCGCGCCTCCGCTTCTTCCATTAGCTGCTTCATCCCACCACGCCCGAAATTTTTCTACACGGCTCTCCGAGTATCACCAGCATGCACCCGTCCGTTCCATAGGTACACCACATTACCCTCGAGGGCTTCGGGAAACTCCACGCAGTGTCGCCGGTTGTGCCCGACTGCGTCGCACCACATACACCGTTGTCCAGCCGGTGGCCTTCGGTTGCATGGCTGCCCTCCACTGTCTCTCTGGGCCTGCGCGATTTGCAGGTCACGCACCATTTGTGTCAGCTCCTCATGAGCCACTCCCCCGGATGGGCCCTTGACCGCTCCGGTCGACGCTGGGGGCCAGTTTCAATCCAATCTTGGGTTTCCTCCCTTCGTGCTTGCGAAGGTTCATCGAACTTCCTTGCCGGGGTGGGTCCCATCACTGACAACTTCTCGTCGCCCCACTCTCGCCGTTTGTCGAAGTGGCTGCAGACCCCTTTGACCTCGGCCCAATCGGTCGTCAGCCCATCATCTATCTCCAGCAAGAGACCCACCTGGACCCTATCCCGCATGTCCACTGATTTGACAAACAATAGGACACGACTCATGTCTAGCACGGTCCTGTCTAGCGTTGAGAGCCGTGTGAAGCGTTCTTCAAACTCCGGTAGGAGCGTCGACGTATTCCTCCCCTTCCCAGGGTTTCCACCCACTCCATGAAGTTCCCCTTCGATAACCGAAGCGCATCATCAAGCCCGTACCTCTCGAGAAGCCGTGCTTCGAATTCGCCCCAGGTCTGGCATCCAGCCTATACCTCGAGCACCTCTGCATGGATGCCCGGTGTCGCCACCCGAGGGAACCCAGCCAGAAGCCTATCCTCCGGAAATGTCTCTCATCACTATCTCGGCCCGGTAGGCCACCAAATAGCTTGTGGCATCTTTCCCACCGAATCGACCTATCATGCCAACAATTACTTCAATGGCCCTGTCGAGGGCGCTTGTGCCCTCGCGAGCACTTACTATCCGATCAACTGCTGCCGCCATGGCTTCGGCAAGTTCCGATCCCCTCATCTTCAACTCCTCTGCCGCCTGGTTTCACGTCGAGTTCACCAAATATGTCACGTTATTACATGTGCGTGTGTGAAAAAAGGCAGGACCGCGGGGGCCCTGAACTGAGGAGCAAGAGAGACAAGAGGAAGTGAGGAGCGCGATAGTGTGAGGGCTGCTAGACCTATCAGCAACTGGCGACACTTACCAGATGATTGGACCACCAACGCGTATACCGACTCAATCAAAGAGCACACTCGAGAGAGATGAAAGATGAGACTCCCTAAACACAAATAACACGGGTTGGCGGAAACAAGAGAATGATGACAGAGGAAGAGAGAGCTCGGTTCCCAATCCGACAACACGTCCACCTTCTCTTCCCAAAACATAATACCCTTCTCCTATTCCCCTTGCCTTTTATAGGTCGTTGAGGAGGCCATTACATCAAAACACGTCGACATTATTCTCTGTCCCTTCGGACAGTGATACGCATCGATTTCCTAATAAATTGTCACACCTAGTATATTTACATCAGCCGTCCTATTCCTAGTTATGTACAATGTATCAATTTGCACACACCCGTGCAAGGGTGGGTTCACTCCATTAATTTCTTGATTCCTCTTCGGGCCGGTTTTCTTCACGACAACGTCCTACATCATCTCCTTCCATAGGGCAAAGTTTTTGCCGTCGAATTTTGGATCTCAACTCCTATACCAGATGTTGATGCCATGATTCTTTCGGAAGTGAGATTTACTAACCTGGTCTTTTCTTTCAGCCTTTTCTGTTGTCTATTGTCGAGTAGCAGATCAACTCCGATACCAGTTGAAGCGTAAGTGTATGCAAAAACGTATGAGGATCTATCTTAGTTCTTCCTTAGAAGACAACGTAGAAAGAGAGGCAAAGATATACATAGTTTTTAGTTTTAATGGAAGCTATATTATGTTCTCTATCTCTCTCTCTCTCTCCGAGATTTGATATACCATATATGATCTAGTAGTTTTTCTCTCGCACTTTACAATGTTAGGTTATCGCTTAACTACAAAGCCCTAACTATATATACAAGTTCACACTAGGATACAAAGTGGAAGGAGTCATACTTTTATGCCAACAGTTGAAGCTTTCTTGCGGTTCTGTTGGCCACGAAAATCTCTTGTAGATTCTCCCACGCTTCCTTTGACGTCACGACTTCTCGAATATAGCCGAACATGTGGTCATGAACACATGTTGCCAAGCAATACATCACTCGGCTTGCCGCTTGCTCCCATGTTGAGTAGTCGACGTCTTTCGGGTCGGGTCGATTTTCTTGTGCTCCTTTGATGTAACTCCAATATCCTTGACCGACAAGGTATTGGTGCATCTTGTACTCCCAAGATGCAAAGTTGTTTTGATCCAACTTCTTGCTAGGGAGAGCGCTCCCCATTTGAGTATTTATTGTCAATGAAGCTTTCTTTCTTCTTTTCCTTCTCTCTCGAACACGAGTTATTTAGTTGCACTACGATAGCGATGAGTCAGTTGGGATGTTGCACCCGAAACTCAAGGATTTCTCCTTGAAGCTCCATGCTAGAATTTATCTTTTTTTATTGTTCTTTTCTTCATCATCATCTTCTCCACTACACACTTGTTATCTTCGGGTTTTATTTTCTTTTTCTTGTTTATGACTTCTTTCTGAAAAAATACCATTGTTGTAATCTTTTACTCCAAAAACTTGTAATCCCTCTTTTATAAAGGGATTTTGTTTCTTAATCTAGTGTTTTTTATTATGAAATCTCCATATTTTCTGAACTAATTAGCACCATGCAACAAATTTATTGCAAAAGCATGCATTTTCTATCGATTAAGTTAATGTCCACGAGTGGAAACCTTGAAAGGCCAGCATCAATCCTTTTTATGTTATTGCAACATATAAATAGTTTGGTCTGTTTTCCATAGGCTAGAAATATAAATACATTATGTAAACTCGTCGGTAGGTAGAATAGTAGGTGAGGAAATAGGTAGAACTAGAAATAGTCGAGTTTTTAGCCCTCACAATTAGCCGATGGCTTGGCTTTGTCTAAAGAGGAAAACTATATAAACCAAGATCTGCATACCTCAATGGGGGAATTATCTAGAACATTTTAGCAAGATTAATACCGTAGCATTGAGCTCTGAACAAACTGTTTCCCGTCGAGAGATGTGTACTGTAATCATTGTGAGCTTTATCATTTAATATAAGTTCCGCTCTTACTATTCTTTAATCTGTGTATTCTCCCCGTACTCGTAAACCGAGCTACGTTTATGCCTAACGGGTTGTAGCCCGTGTACGTGTTGGGAACAAGGCCGTGTCGATGTGTAGGATCAAACACCATTCGATTAGGGTTGAATACCTGCGTATGACAGTTTCTGAGGTCGTGCACAGAGATGGAGAGAAAGAGAGAGAGAGAGAGAGACAGAGGCACAAAAGACTCTTTATTCATAAGAAAATAATACAACACCCCAACCCTACAAAGAGGTTACTAGGTCACTTTATATAGTGACCGACTTAGGGCAACTACCCTTTACGCTAATTACACAAATGGCCCAAACTAGAGCTATACAAGGGATAGTGTGAATACGTCCATTATACACTTGTATTCGACACTCCCCCGTAATGGGCGTATACATGGGTTATCTAAGATTACAGGTATGAACCTAGGTTCTCGGACATATCAGTTTTGTTCGAGTCGGCAGGGTCCGAAGGCAGAAGACCGGACTGGTCGGGTCGGAAGAGTTGAAGCCGATCATTAAGGAACTGATGTCGGTTGTCGGAAACCATCCTGCGCTGTGTCCGGCTCTAACCGGACTGGTTTGTCGTTACGCCCATCTGATGCCGAAGGGACCGAAAGCGGTCTGCCGAAAGACACTTGGTCATTCCATCTGCGACATTGTCGGTTGTGGATATTTTCTCTAGACCGATTTTCCCTGAAATGACGCAGTCCCGAACGAAGTGATATCGAACGTCGATATGTTTGGAGGCGTTGTGGTGAACCGGATTTCTCGACAAGGCAATAGCACCTTGACTGTCGCTGTAGACAACTGGAGCCGAGTCATGGTCGACTTGCCGAAACGTGTGCGCCAGCCGGCCGAGCCACAAAGCTTCTTTTGCAGCGTCGGACGCAGCTACATATTCTGCTTTAGTCGTTGAGGTCGCTGTGCACTCTTGAAGTTTCGACTTCCACGAAATTGCTCCATTGCCGAATTTGAAGCAGTATCCGGTTGTTGATTTCCGACTGTCTATACAGCCGGCGAAGTCCGAGTCGGTGTAACCGACTACGCCTGAGGTTGAGTTCGGACCGAAAAGAATGTCGTGATCTTTTGTACCAGCCAGATATTTGAACACATGCTTGACTGCGTTCCAATGCGATCGGCCAGGATTGTGCATAAATCTGCTAACGACTCCTACGGCATGAGAAATATCAGGCCGTGTCGCGACCATCAGGTACATGAGGGAGCCGACTGCCGGTGCATATGGTACCGACTTCATATCTTCCCCCTCCGAACCGGATGTCGGGCAGTCTCGCTGAGAGAGCCGAAGATTCATGGGGAGCGGGGTTGAAGCAGATTTGGCTGATTTCATGTTGAAGCGTTCCAAGACACGTCCGATATAGTCGGTTTGAGACAAAAAAAGATGTCGTTTATCGCGATGCCGACTAATCTTCATGCCAAGTATGTGTCGTGCCGGACCGAGGTCCTTCATGGCAAACTTCAACCGCAGTTGCCGAATGAGATCGGCAAGTTCGCCCGCGTGGCGTCCAGAGATTAGCATGTCGCCCACGTAAATGATGAGGAAGATGGGTGACCCATCTTGAGCTGTGTTGGTAAAAAGACAATGGTCCTCATCACTTTTTGAGAAGCCGATCGATTGGATGAAGTCATCGAACTTCTTGTACCATTGTCGCGGTGCCTGTTTGAGGCCGTATAGACTCTTCCTGAGTCGGCAGACTAGATGTTCTTGGCCAGTGGCCACGAAGCCTTTTGGCTGCTCCATATAAATTTCCTCTTCAAGATCACCATGGAGGAAGGCTGTTTTGACATCTAGCTGAATCAGCTCCAGGTTGTCGGCTGCCACTACGCCGAGTAGAAAACGAAGGGTTGTCATTTTCACCACTGGTGAAAAAATCTCGTCGAAGTCGACGCCATATTCTTGTCGGAAGCCCTTCGCAACTAATCTGGCCTTGTACTTTGGGGTGGTCGAATCAGACGTCTCTTTTAGTCGATAAACCCACTTGCAAGGAAGAGCACGTCGATTCTTAGGTAGTTCGACCAGATCCCAAGTCTTGTTTGCCCGAATGGAGTGCATTTCCGACTCCATCGCCAGATGCCAGGTGGCTGAATCGACAGATGTCGATGCTTCTTCGTAAGACGTCGGTTCGCCGACGTCGGTGAAGAAAATTCCAGGAGAATACCTCTCCGGTGGTTGCGACAGTCTCTCGGATCGTCGAGGTATGATTGGACTGGTCGCATCGGGTATCGAGGTCGGATGGTCCGAAAGCGAATTATTCTGCTGTGCCGAGTCGGAGTTATCCGAGTCGGTAGTGGAAGGTTCAGCTACCCGTGAAGCTGACCGTGTGTTAAGAGCGGGGCCTTCTTGAAGGGTCGGCACATCGGAAAATGTTACCCTTCGGACTTCGATCGGTTTTTCAACTGATGGATTCATAGCCGACTCGTTGAACACAACGTCTGAACTTCGAACGATTTGTCTGCGTTCGGGGTCCCAGAGTCGGTATCCCATTTCGCCATCTGATCCATATCCCAGGAAAATGCATTTCCTGGACCGAGGTGCAAGTTTTCGGCGATCATCTTTCGGAATAAGGGCGTATGCCTCGCATCCGAAGATCCTCAGCTTGTCGTAATTCGGCTTACTGCCGATCCATAGTTCCTGAGGAATTTGAAGTCCTAGAGGTCTGCTTGGCGACATATTGATTATGTGTACTGCCGTGAGTAGAGCCTCTGCCCAGAAGCCATCCGACAGTCCGGAGTGTTGGAGCATGGAAACTATCCGTTCTTGGATTGTCCGATTCATTCGTTCTGCAATCCCGTTTTGCTCCGGACTGTGTGGTGCCGTAAATTCACGTCGGATGCCGCGTTGTCGGCAGAATTTGACGAATTCTTCTGATTTGAACTCTCCCCCATTGTCGGTCCGAAAGCATTTCAGTTTTCGGTCGGTTTGATTTTCTACCATAGCGAGCCAATCGGAGAAGATCGAGAAGACACGATCTTTGGTGCGAATTGGATAAGCCCACACCTTTTGAGTCGAATCGTCAATAAAACTGACGAAGTAAGAGGCACCGCCGAGAGACTGATGCGGCATTGGGCCACAGACGTCCGAGTGGACTAAATCGAGAGGTCTCGTTTCTCTTGGTGCTGATGTCGGGTGTGATGCGGCTGCTTGTTTGCCATACTGGCAATGTTCGCAGAATTGACGGTCCGAGAAGGAGAGTTTAGGGATGTATCCGACTCTAGATAGGTGCGTGATGCCGGCCTTGCTGAGGTGTCCTAATCTTCTGTGCCATAGTGATGACACAAGAATATCCACCAAAAACAGGTTACCCTCTCTGAGCGTAACATGTAACGGATACAGTGAGTGTATCTTGGGTCCTCTAGCAAGCAGGAGGTTCCCCCTGTGGAGTGTCCACCCTCCCGAAGAAAAACCGGCACGAATGCCGTCTTCATCTAGTTGTCCGACTGAGATCAATGGCCTTGAGAGCTCAGGTACATGTCGGACATTGTGAAGTACAAGTGTAGAGCCACCTACAAGGTTGAGCTCTACGGTGCCGATTCCAATGATGTCACAGTGTTGCGAGTTGCCGACTCGAACTGAGTCGGAGTGACGGATCGTATATTGCCGAAATTGGGATCGATGAGGAGTCACGTGAAATGACGCGCCTGAATCTAAGAGCCATGTGCTCGATTCTTCAGTCGTGAACAGAACTTCTGATCCGACTGGATTTTCGATTGATAGTATATTCGGGTCGTTTGGTAGTACATCGGCTGAGAAGCTGACGTAATTGATCTCCTCATGCCGGCCACTCTTCTTGTCTGATTTCTGAGACTTGTCGTTCTTGTTCTTGAGTGTGCGGCAGTCGGCTTTGATATGTCCGGGTTTCTTGCAATAGTTGCAGATTCGATTATCCCGTGACTGGCTCCGTCTTCGCTGATTGTTCGGCTGCCGTGAGGAATCTCTTCCTCGTATGTTCGATCGGTCTGTCGAACCTTGTACTACGTAAGCGTCGTCTGTTGAGTCTTTGGCGAAAGACTTTCTCCGAGCTGCTTCGGTCAGGATTGCGCTCGTGACTTCGGAGTATTTAACAGCCGTGGTTGACGCGTTGCACACGGTTGTGACGAAAGTTTCCCAGGATGAGGGAAGGCTGCTCATGAGTATCATTGCTCTGAGTTCATCCTCGATTGCCGTCCCCTGAGATGAGATTTGGGAGCTTATGCTTTCGTACTCATTGAGATGTGCTTGAACCGAATCGGATTCTTTCATCCGCAAGTTGTAGAGGCGCCGGATCAGAAACATCTTAGTTGCAGAGACCTTCTTTTCGTAGGTGTCCGACAGTGTTTTCCACAGTTCGAATGCTGTCGTACACGATTGCACCGTAAAGTATACCGATTCCGATAGGTGCATCCGAATCGTGGCGCGGACGATTCTGTCCAGCTTCTGCCACTCAATTGGTTTGTATCCTTCTAGAGGTTCTTCATTTTCGATGGGATCGATTTGCCCCTTAACTATGAGATAGTCCTGCATTTGCTCCTTCCAGAAGTTGAAGTTCGATCCATCGAACTTTCGTAGACTCATTTCTGACGAGCCAGATGTGGATGCCATCAAATTTGGTTTCGGTTGACGAAGCTCGGTTCGGAGTCGACTATGAACCTCGTTGGAGTGCAGCCGATTGGCTCACCCGATATCGTTCTAGTCGGATTTGAACCCGAGTCGGTTCGGCTTCGGATATATGTATTGTTGAACTTGCTCGAATTGACTCCGGTAACTTGAGGGACAGAACCGACTGGTCTTCCCGAGTGTTGCCGAGTGGGAGTGAGCCCGGTTCGCTTCCGAATATATATGCCAAATACCGATTATTGAAACCGATTGTCTGGACCGATTCTGCTTCGGGTGGCTGCAGCGACGAGAGAGACGGATCCAACTGATCCTCCCGAATGTCGATCAGCCGGATGAAACACGAATTTGGGTTGTTGTCCTTGAAGTCGTCGTTGTGCAGGAAGCCCACCTCAAGCAGTTACGATCAGGGAAGTAGAGTACAGCCGACTGGCTTACTCCGAGTGATGATCTAACGCAGCGAGATTCAAGCTTGTGTTTGCCTACTTTCTTCTCTGTTTCTTCGAATGACGCAAGAGGCCGAATGCTTTGCAGACTAGGATGAAGCGAAAGGCCGAATACTGTGCAGGCTGTGATGAAGCGAAGAACCGAATGCTGTGCAGGCTGAGACGACGGCCGACAGTGGGATGAAGGACCGAATACTGTGCAGGCTCTGATACCAGATGTTGGGAACAAGGCCGTGTCGATGTGTAGGATCAAACACCATTCGATTAGGGTTGAATACCTGCGTATGACAGTTTCTGAGGTCGTGCACAGAGATGGAGAGAAAGAGAGAGAGAGAGAGAGACAGAGGCACAAAAGACTCTTTATTCATAAGAAAATAATACAACACCCCAACCCTACAAAGAGGTTACTAGGTCACTTTATATAGTGACCGACTTAGGGCAACTACCCTTTACGCTAATTACACAAATGGCCCAAACTAGAGCTATACAAGGGATAGTGTGAATACGTCCATTATACACTTGTATTCGACAGTACGCTCCTCGTTCTTCTATCGTCTTTTCAGTGTAGAAGAGGCTTCCACGTAACACGATCCCTTGATACCGATAGCCTGTGAGCTCATCGAAGGAATTTTCCCCAGAAACGGGTAACACAATTTGGCACGCCGGGTGGGATTGTAAGGTCATAGCGAACTACGTAGGAGGCAAACCCTAGCCGCCATTACAGCGCCCAATCGCATCATGCGGTCTAGGCCACCTGCCCAAAGCCCTGAGCTAGTCGAAGGAACTTCCAACTCGGCGGTCACTGATAAATCTTTCCAGGAACTATCGGAGGCTCACCAGTTGCAATCCTCGCCACCCGATAACCAGTCGCGAGTTGATTCCGCACCGACCTCCCCGCCGAGCCCTCCAGAGGTCACCCAACCTGACCCGAACCCTTTTCTGACTTTACCTAAGGACCCGGATCTCTATACCATGCCTTACTCTTACCCACGATATACCGACGGCCCCGACACGGAATCACACACCCGTGCTTTCGTGTCCACATGGCAGGCCAACCACTCGACACAGCGGTTATTGGCTGCCGAAATCGAGGCCTCCAAAATCGCGGAATTTGCTTTATTCCTCGATGGCCCGACTACTCGATGGTACTCCCGCCTCGACATGGGGGAGGTCACAACGTTCTAGGACGTCCGGACAAAGTTTCTAGAATTATTTCATCGCCAAGCTCCGAAGCATGAACTACTTCGATAGTTCTTTTCCCTAAGCCAAGAACCTCACGAGACGGTCGCCCAGTTCACGATCCGGTTTCAGGATCTCTACCGACAACTGGCCGACAATGTCTTCGCCCATCACATTCTTGATACCTTCCTGTCCAGCCTACGGGAGCCTCTACAAATGACTCTTGCACTTACAAATTTCTCTAACTAGACAATCGAGCAAGTCATCGCATGCGTCCTCGCCATCGATCGGACACAGCA